>NC_051222.1:27042693-27117693 GCF_015220715.1 Pygocentrus nattereri | reverse complement strand
CGGCAAGTGCTTCAAGCTGCACTGGTGCTGCCATCTGGGCTGGTGCCACTGTGAGTATGACTGACCGTCTTTGCGCCTCCAGACACTGTGGGCTCACGCAACTGCACGGTTAAAGGGATTGTTCACTGGAAAATTAAACTGGCACAGTTTACCCCTCTACCCAAATGCAGCGAGCTGGCCAAGGTATGGTTTAATCTGAAATTTGGTTCTTGAGTTTTGCACTGGAGCTTCGGCTGGCATAATAGAAGTCTATGTAACCGAAAAAAAAATGCAGTTGGCTAGCCTCATAGCTCGATCGCAAAACTAAAGAAGCAGACTTTGGGGCAAAGGGGAACATCTGTGCTGACCTGATTTTCCAGTGAACCATGCCTTTAAAGCCTTGCCTCTAGTCTGCTGAGCAGCTGACTGTTTATTTAGTTCTGAGGAGCGTGCTTTTCCCAGTAGATGTTCCAAAGCCAGCTGCAATGCCACATCGCTGACCATTAGAGTGCTTCCGTATGGGTGTGTTCACAGACCGATAGCCTCATAACCCATAGAATAGAAAGATGAGAAAAATTTCCTCAATTTTTGCAAATAAAAGTGTGTGTATATTTATATATATATATCGCTGTTGTCAGAACAAAACCTTGTATCTCCAAAATAGTAACTTTACAGGAGAAGGAAAAAACATACTTTATTTTTAATGCAAGTCAATGGAACCAGACATCTTTCTAAGTCATCTTTGGCCATTTGTAGAGGTCATTTACATATATCAGTCTAAAAGATACAGTATGTAAACCAGCCTGTTTCACCCCTTAAAATCTCAGGCTCATCATATACTAATACGTATCATTCAGTAACTAGCCATTGGCCATATAGGGGGTTAAGTTGGAAGTGTTGAAATGAATTAGGACTCTTTTGGTCATAAAGCCACACAAACATCAAGGAGAAAGATTAAATACGAGAGGGAATGCAGGATACGGTAGGTTGCTTATGGTAACAGAAAATTGTGTTTTTTCTACAGTTTTACAGACGGACTGGACTGATCATTTCAGTGAGGTTTTTAGTTGCTTCTGTTGTGACCTACGTCTCAAATCGCGGACTGATGTCTGTTTGAGAGACTGTTTTACTCTCTCCATTTACAGAGCTCAGCTAAGGTGACGTAATGAAGTTGAGTTTTTGTCTCAAAACGAACTCAAAAAGCCTCCTGTCAACAACAAGATTCAGTACCAAACAACAGAAGAGCCTTCAGTTAGTTCTAGCAGTTAAATTCACGTTCTCTGAGTGTTCTGGGAGAATACGAAAGCGTTATGCAGTCAAGGTTGAATTAGTGAGGTATTTTGGTGCAAACTAAATTATGCAACATGAAAGCAGGGCTGGGCATAGGTGCTTCCCCCTCTATTTAAAATCTAAGTCAGCATTAATCAGCCATTAGCTGTAATTGCTCTTGTCTCTTGTTGTAAGAACAACGCCTTGCTAATCATTTTAACCATGTTAATGAAAACTGGCTGCACTGGTAAAGAAACATTGAATTATAAGATGATAAATAGACATCGCTTCATCAAATTAAACGTCTTGTTCCGTGCTAAGTATTTTGTGTCCCTGTGCACTCAAACCATCAAGGATAAATTCATTTCATTTCAAATTAGCTACTCGTAAACAAGTTAAATATTCATCATTCTTGGAATTATATGCTGTATTGACTATATTGTTGGATTTAAGACATAAAAAGAGCCAGAATAGTTGTATGGCAATCACATGCTCAAGTAGCTCAATAAAATCAGCAGTTTTATACGATGTACTTACAGAACTGTTAGTGTAATTAATAGGTGACAAATTTAATGGGACATTACTCTGTCTACCAGAAGAGGGAGCACGTTCTGTCATTGATATGGCTGTTATGGGAGTGCCCAAATCAAAATGAGCTCAATAAAGCCTCCTGAAGACAAACTAGAGTGCACACTGGACTCTCCACAGTGGCTGAATACACTGCAGTAATATAATATATATAGTTTTATTATAGGGTTTGTAACTGGTATGATGGGCTGTGATCTGAGGATTGAGGGCTGGTTTAACATGAATGATCAGGACAGGAAACGGTGCATCAGTATCAAAGCCAATACCTTAGTAGTCAGTATGACATATGTGCCTGTTGCTATGTTTTAAGGGTGTGTTTGTGCTATTCTAATATACACATATCGCCTTTGTCGGAACAAAACTTGTATCTCCAAAAATGCTAACTTTACAGGAGAAGGAAAAAACCTTCTTTACCTTTAATTTCCAAGTCGTTTTGGACCATTTCTTCTGGTCCATTCATCATGAAATTTACGAACAACATAAAGGGAAATGTGCATTTTCACATGAAAAAGGACGAAAATGGAGATACAAAGTTTTGTCCCAACAACAGAAAGATATATATATATATATATATATATATATACACACACACACGTATGAAAATGAATCAGTAGTTTAAGTAGGGCTTTAGTGAAGTGCGTCAGTTAAAAAAAAAAAGCTAATTTTCGAGTTATTATTGAATAAAGAAGAATCAGTATCAGAAAAGAAAGAGTGATATTATATGTATGCCATCTCTAGACCGAGCTTTAGATGTCAAGTGGAGGAAGTAAAATCGAGTTTTAATGAATGGGTTTAAGGAGGTTCTCAGACAAGTAAACAAAGGCTAAAACTCTGCGTCCCTGGAAGAGAGTAGACATGTCTCCGATTCAAATACACAGGCCATTAAGAATTTAAAGCCAAATCTGAACAAAACCTCACTTACAAGGTACAAAATAGACCTGAGCTGAATCTCAAATGCTTCCTTCAAATGACTTCCTTTAACCCTCAGAAGTCCAGTGTTATTGCCAGCAATAACAAAAGCATGAATTTTACATCAGTTGTTTCTCACTTGTAGCTCACACAAGCAGAGAGTCTGCTGAAAGTGCACATTCAATCTGTATTTCCGTTTGATGGAATGTTGTTGTGTGTCCGTTCTTGTTTTGCAGAAGAAAAATATTTCCTTGCCATTGAAACAAATAGGAAATAATCAGGTATACAGATTCAAATGTAGAAACGAAGAGTAAATGTTATTAATGACATGAAAACATTATATAACTAATAGAAGTAATGTCAATATGTATTGAAGGTGAAGTAAATAGGGGAAAAGCTTTAATGTTATGTTAATGTTTAATGTTTAAAGTTTAATGTTCTTAATGTTCCATAGGTAGCTTTATTTCAAGCTCATAACTTGCAATTTAACTAGGAAAAAAACTGGAAATCCCAAAGAAGAAGCCCCTCAACTGAGAATTCCTACTCATAGCATGGGCGGCATGGCATAAATGTAACGTCCCGATACTTCAGGATATTTTTACGATACACAATATGCCTCACGATATTTGTTTTTTCTGAGGTTTGCTAAGTTGGAATAGATGAAAAAGCACCAGCACTATTATATTTAAAATGATCAAAACTATACAATGGTATACAATTTATTCAACATTTACAAATGTGCTGCACTAAATCAAGTTATATAATGCTATAATAATTGTGCTCTAATGACACACTTGTGTTTGTGTAGCCTTTTTTTTTTTTTTTTGAAGACACAATGTGATGATATTGTTACATTGCCCACCTCTATGCAAGCTTTTCTCAACTCTGAGTTTAACCGGAGACGTTATAAAGGAGGAGAGCAGTCAGTGGCTGAAATACGGACAGGAAATCTCATAACACACAACATGGTGTCTGTATAGGGGAAAACATCCTGCCCTTTGAGAAAAAGACCAATCAGCAACCAATGAGCAGGGAAAGCCCCCCTCATTTTTGAGATCTTCGCAAGTGCAGTTGCCAGAACAACCTGTTGTTGAGCCAAATGCTACAAACTACTTATGAGGTTTTGTCAGATTTTAAAAGTGGTTTCAAATATGTTTAACAGTAGTTTGGCCTTCAGTTTCATGTTTATATGTCTCTCCTCATTCAAAGAGTTGGGGGTGTGGTCTTGTTTGGCTTTACATAACTACCCACCCTTTGGTTTAGCACATGATATCACGAAAAACATATAATAAAGTAATAACGTATTATTTCTCTACTTTTTTAAGTATTTGCTTTAGACACAGTGGCAGGTCAGATCATTGATTATGAAGTTCACTGGTTTGAAAGGTGAATGAGATACGAGAGGTTCGAACTTTTGTGTCTGCTCTCTTCATGGTTAGTTAGCCACTCATAGAAGAGTTGTCAGAGGATCTTCCAGACCAGCCTCGGTCAGGGCCGTTTCCCAAGGTGACGCAGACCGCAGAAGTCTAGCATGACTGCGGTTTTAGACAGATCACATGACCTATATGTCAAAGAGGGGGCCATTTTGACTGATAGTGCATATTGCTGGAGCTTCAGGAGTATGACATGGCTGAGAGTGGGTAAGGCTTTGGCACTGCAGCGACACAATCAGAACGAGTTCCATAACTGGTTTTTATAAACGACGCAATCCGCTGTTAAACTCCAACTGTGGCTTAGATGAGTTAGGATCATGTGACGAAGAGGGGCCAAACGCATTCCTCACATTCTTTATGCCTCCTCGGGGAAGTAATCATTTCCAAGTGTGTATGCGTATGTGTTAAAGAGAGAATGCCAGAGTGATCCGTGCAAACAAGAACCTTTAATGCAGAAATGCTTAATCTTCTGGGAGAGCGGCAGGGAAAGAAAACCAGGTCAATCAGCACTTTTTCCGTTGTTGTAATCGTGGTGGTAGTTGTCGTTGTTGTGAAGACAAGTCACATCAGGACAGTGTTCCTGAAACATGGCTCTTAATCTACTCCAGAGCAGCCCTAATGCACTGCCCTGGCTTCCTCTCTCTGCTTCTGTCACACGCTTTACCGATACACTCTGGCTGAAGAGGCACTGTGTAGGAAATGGGCAAACTAGTGATGTGCTTTGACACAAGCTTGTGGACGAACAAGCAACTGATTACTTGAAAATGAAAAGTGAACAGTCTGACACATGCATGATATTTATATTGTGCTTGTTTCACAGCATTAGACTTGTAAGAAGAACAGAAAAAGTGCCAATGGAATCAATTCAAAAGAAGGAACCAAAAGTGGTTTGTCTGTGATTTTTCTTCATGGAACGTTTTTGGCAGCATCAGTTTTTTTAATTATTAGGGATACATGCAAATCTCTGCCAAAAAGAGAAAAAAAGGCTAAAAAAATGAAACAGATTTTCATTGAAGTGTCAAAATCATACCATTTCACGAATAATCTGAAACAGTGATTTAATATGATGTTTGTTTCCTTCACTCTTTTGGTTGATTGACAGTAAAACACAAAAACGGTCTGCTGCAGCTTAGACCTGTGTTCTGTACCGGGGTCACCAATCTTATCCCAATATGGCAAGCGTGGCTGTAGGTTTCTGTTCCAATCAAGCTGGAGCACACCTCAGAAAGCTAATCCATTGTTTGAAGACAATGGATTAAGCAAGTGGAATCAGGTGTGCTTTTGCTTGATTTGAGTTAAAGCCTGCAGCCACTTTTCAGATAAGATTGCTGAGCCCTGGTCTCCATAACAGCACTTGTTCTGCCAAAATGTCTATATATCTTTAATCTTTAGTCTATATATCTTAATGGTGCCTATAAACATGTGCAAGTTATCCGTGCCATGGGCATTATTACACCACCATACATCATGCAAGAACATCATGTTCATTATTTCCATAAATAATCTGAAGGGTTTTCTCACAGACCACAATATGCATTTCCTCTCTGCATCAATCCATTTCAGATGAGCTGAGCCCAGAAAAGCCGGCAGCGTTTCTAGACGTTGTTGACGTATGGTTTCAGAGATGAATAGCATTCGTTGATTTTAATGCATTGCCATGTGAAGGGTCCAAAGTCATGAGCGTCCAGTGGTTTTTAGCCTTGCTTTTTATACACTGAGATTTTTCCAGATTCCCTGCATCTTTTACAAATGTGGTGCAGCATAGGGGGTAAAATATCTAGAATCCTTGCAAAAAGTTGTTTCAAACTTTTTCGGAGTGTGTTACAGGCAGAATTAGCTTATATTTACAAAAGGTAACAAAGGTGATAAGATAAAACATTAAATATCTTGTCTTTGTGCTGCTTTTGATTAAGTACAGGTAAAAGTAGATTCACAAATCAGTGCTTTCTGTTTTCATTTGCATTTCACATACTGGAATTCAGCTTTAGATGACTTTAATATTTAATATTATTTAATAAGCTGTTTAAATTATATTAGTCCTCTCATCCATCTAATTCTTAGTTCTCTTTCCAGGCAATTGTCGCCTTCGAAGCTTGTCTGCATTATAATGTTATTTCAAAAGCAGAAATAAAAGGGCAAAATATATGAGCAAGAACAAAGAACACGCTCTTCTGTTTTTTGGTGTCAGTTTTTGATTGTGTCCTGAGTTTCAGTCTCTGTAGCTTATATAGAGTAGGGGCTGACCCAGTTTACTGATAATAAACGGTGAATTTTGAGATATTTCTCAGTTCTCAAAGTCAAGTTTCTTCGACTCAAATGGCAGAAACTCTTTGCACTTTTGGTTTTTGTTAATTACCTCTTATTTTGTATTACATCTCATAATAAAAGGGTTTTTGTTCTGTTATTCTCAAATTCAATGCTAAGTTTGGACATATTTTACGCATTTTTATTTTAACCATGATGGTGTTCTGTGTTCAGATTCACCAGTTCAGCCTTTTTAACTGTCATATAGTTATTTAACTCCCAGTACTGCAGCTGTTTAAGGCTTTTTTCCGTCACTGAGAGAATGTGGTGTTATCAACAGTATTTTCACTGACACGTTAAATCCACGGATCACTGGTATTGGCTGTTATTATCGGTTAGCTCTGATTGACCTGTCATACCTGTTTTCCTCTGTACTAGAAAGGGTGATTTTTTTTCTCTGGACAAATCAACATTGACACTAAAAACAGATCTGTAGAAAAGAAAGCAGCCTGATGGCAAAGTATAACCTTCTCCCTCTTTTCTACCTCTCTGATCAATAATGTTTGACACATCATCAATATCCCAAAAGCGCTACATGATAGAATACCAGTACTTGCTAACACTTTGTATTAAGGTGACCTGATCATGTTCAGATTTCACTTGATTTCATGAAAAGCCATGTGTAAGCACCGCAAAGGCGCATTGTGATTGGGTTACAATCGGATCACTCAAACCACATTTGGAGGTGGATCTTGACTGCATGTAACACAAGTGTAAGTGGAATATCTTTTCATTATCCATATACAATAACGTGAGAGGAAATGCATCAGCTGAGCGACAAACAATGAAACGAAAGATGGAGGACACGTGAGGCTGGAGGTAACCCCAAACCTTCATGCACACCAGACCGATGAAAGTGTTCAGTCTAAAGTTTATCCACTTTTAAGACAGAACAGAAATGATCTATGTGTTGCTGCATTTCTTTACATGGGAAATTAACAATCAGATCTCATTTGGTTAAATTGGGGACGCGAGCTAGTAAGACGTGTAAATGGAATCCAGCCAAAGTTTATCCAGTTATGATCCAGACACGAAACATAGGTTAATGCAAGTTGTAAACAGGCTCTAAATATCAAAAGTAGTTAGTTCAGTGGTTTACAATATTGGTCCCATTCACTGTACGTTTTTGTGTTCTCCTTGCTATAATTACCACGGAAGTAATGTTGTTTTGAGGAGTGCTGGGGACAAGGATAAGTCCCAGGCAAAAAGAGTCATGCTGGTTCTATTATTCCACATGAAGCTCCTCAGTACAAATAAGCTGTTTTTATTTATTTAAAAAAACACATCATCTTGCAATATTAAGACGTGTTGGGGACAAAATCAGGGATGGAAGAAAATCAGTGGAGAATTTTTAGCTTATCTGTATTAAATGGAATTGTATTGGAATGTCATTTGCATTTAAATGGAATGTCATTTGTATTTACACTCTACGATTGCTGTAGTACTACTCTTGCTTGATTATTAATTTTGGTTTGGAAATTAAAGGTAAAATTAGTAAAATGCCCAATAGAAAATTATTAGGACTTCAGGAGCTGAACTGAAGGCCTAACATGATTAACTATTAACATAATTAGGACCTGACAGTGGAATCAACCAACTATGGTTTGATTTACAATAAGTGGGACTACTTTTGGGAGTACAAATGTCACTCCAGGCCTTCTGGAAGTCCTAGATACATCACTGACTGCAGTATAGCCACTAGTCAGGTTTAAAGACCAGGAATCTTTACTAAAAGAGTCCCTGTAAAAGTGCATCTTTAAATAAAACATATAAAATGTCTTGTAGAAGCTGCAGAAAATCTAGAATGGTCAGAAAACACTCATGTGCACCAGCATTAGCTTTAGTGCTAACATACTACAAGATATCCCATATGGGCCCTAGCAGGAATTTGCATTATTGTAGAGGCTTCGACATTTATGACTTGAAGTGAAGGCCTAGCTCAAATAAAAGCCATGGTTTGCCACTGGTAGGGACATGTCTCCAATGTCCCCAGTGTAAATTACGCCCATGCTAACATCCTGATTAAGCTCCAAAAGGGCCTGACAGTGCTCTGATTAGTGAATTAAGAGTGTTAGGAAAGGAGAAACGCAAGAATGTCATTGGTCAGGAGTTGGAAACCACAGACGTAGGCTGTCATTGCATCGGCATGACGTCTTTACTCTGCCCACTGCTGAAAGGAAAAGACATTTTCTCAGCACATACATTCCTTTCAGCCCTCACTTCTGTCTCACTCTTCATCCTGTAAAATTCCACACCTACACTACTATTACACTCATTCTTTGTAATATTTCATCAAATTAGAATTGAAAGTTTTTGCTTATTCTACCTTAAAAAAAGAAACCAAGCACATGTGACTCACTGTCCCAAAAGCTCAGCCTTTGTTTTTTCCCCAGTGTATTCTGTTGGCCATCAGAGGAAGGAAGTCACACGGTAAATAGCAGGAAGTTCAAGCGCCTGAAGTCACACTGCCCTCGTTCCACAGTTACAGTCCCTTCTCTTTCCTTCAAAAAGGTCAGCGCAATTTGGCCCAAAACCCCTAAGCCCAGGACCTGCAGGGTTTAGGCTTTCAAGCACAACCTTTCCTTTCAGATTAAATGGCAAAGACCATCATTTAGTCAGCTTCAGTGTTTTCACTGCTACCTCAAGAGGGGACGAGAAAACAATAGTATATAAGCCCACGGCAGTGGTCACAAGAATGTGTGTGGGCATTTTGGTGTCCGTGACATTTAGTGGCTTACATCAACATGTGTTTTCAGTGACCAGATTTCCTTTGACCACATGAAAAGCCAGGTGTAAAAACACTCATGACCCTTCATTTAACATCTTGTCAAGGCACCCATTAAATACAAGTTCAGCATTAGGAAAAACCAGGGAACCTATATGTTTGACAGAAAATTACCCAGAAGGCTCAACAACTAAATGTAATCATATTTGTCTGTACTGAAGGTATTTAGAGCATCCACCCTTCACCTGTATTACAGCTTTCATTCTTTTCAGAGAATCTGCAGTTCAGTTCAGTCTTAGAAGTTGGTTGCATTTTCTGCTTTTCACAATCCAAGTAATACCAAACACAGTCAGTGATGTTGAGGTCTGGACGCTGGAATGGTCAGTCCATTCTTCTGAGAACACCAGCAGCTTCTTTGCTTGATTTTCAGTGTATTTTCTTTTCTCAGTGAGGGCTTCTTGATTTCTTCTCACAATTGAAAGATGGACAGAAACACCTGTAGATGTTTTCAGATCTGAATCAAGAGTGGAGCTTCATTTTCTCCTCTCTTTCAAAGATGAAAGCTTTAAGTACTCTTTATCTGATAGAGACAGTTTGGATGGTCTACCAGGCTTTGCACAATCCTGAGTCCCATTCTCTCTGTGTCTTTTAATCATGTTTTGAACTCCATTTGTGGAAACTAGTTTTTCACTGATTCTTTTTCCCTTTGATTATGCAAGTGGATTATCTAATGTAAAATCCTCAGAAATATCTTCTAAAAAATTATCAACCTGTACTTAATGGCCATTTTGACTAGAAATTAAATTAATTAAAGGTTTTTTCCACAGACTCAAACTCGTAGACTCAAACTCGTAGACTCAAACTAAGACTCAAACTCATGTTCTTCACGATATTTTTATAAAACTTAAAAAAAAAAAACAATGGAATGCAAAAATGTTCTGCTATAACAATGTAACACAATGTCCTCATAGCTAAATCTTTAGTTTTCGCTAGAAAAAAGTGACTAAGGTGATAATAATTTAAGGTAATATAATAAGGTAATAATAAAATAAGGTAATAATATTTTTTAATTGCCTCAAATGCTAAATACAAAGTGACACACCATAAATTTTCATTTGCACAATAATCTTTTAATGTTCTGATATATTCAAAATGGGATCAACAATTGTGTTTGAGAACGCCTGACAAATACTTGTGGCAGATCACAAATATTTAAATTACTGTGTTAGATAAAACCAATGAATTATATCCTATGACAATATTAAATAATGATAAAGAGCCCTCTGCCTGCTAGACTTGAGGATGAGGTTGAGGTTGTTTATTGTAAAAGAATATTGTGCGTATCACTGGTTGCACAGTGAAGCTTGAGCTTTCACCCCCAACAGCCGAATCGAAAGCTATTTTATCTGAGGCAAGTTTTTCTTTTCCTCACAGACTGTAGTAGGTTTGTCGGACTCTGAGCGAAGATCAGTGTAAGAAAACAAGACAAAAAGAGTTTCTACCATTGCTCTAAACATCAAAAGCTGGGCTGCTACAATTATTGAGCTGTTTCTCCTTCACACTCCTGAGAAGATGTTCTCGTTTGCACTGCTGTCAACTAGACTGTAAACATGACAAATACTAATACTACACCTAGCATAGCACAGCAGCCGGCTTATTTCAGCAGAAGCTGGTTCAGTTTAAAGCGTAATGAGGAGCGTCCTCCCAGGAACCTGACTGACATTTGACCCACTTCTGAACAGCTGTGCAGAGATGTTCTTGATTTCTTACCCCCGTGCTCATGATTCCATATAGAAATGGAAGAGAGGACCCGTAGCAAGGATTTCTGAGAGACTATAGCAGGTGCAAAAGGCAATGAGGCTGGATAAGGAGATAGAGACTGTATGGAGGTGCTTTTCGAGAAGCGTAGGGAATTTATAAAACATAATACATACAACACAAACTAAACGGCTGTATGAACCTCATTTAGTTACTCCTCACCTTTCCATTCAAATGAACAGGGTAAAGTCAACATATATACACTTTGTTAACGTAAAATGCAGCTGAGTGGGCTCCTGAGGGGTGTAACCACCTAAGCTTTAACTATGGTCAGGAGGTCACATGTTCAGTCCCTGGTGTCTGTGGTTGTGAGTCAGAGAGTGCAGTAGGCCTCTGTCTGGGTGGATGGGACAGTCCTCTCTGTGCATCTCAATTAATCAGAATGCTCAGTTAGTGTTCTCCTCCAAGTGTGTTGAGTCTTGAGCTGATCAATGATGCGTTTTAAAATATATAGCTGCTGTCAGAAGAAAACCATGTATCTCCAAAATGCTGACTTTACAGCAGAAGGAAGAAACGTACTTTACTTTTAATGTAAGTCAATGGAACCAGACTTTTTGGCCAGACATTTTGGGCCATTTCTTTTGGTCCATTCATCATGAAATTTACACATAATGTGAAGGTCAACAGTTTTTATCAAATTATGCCAAAAACTAGCCTTCACCCTCCCAGCTTAGTACCGTCGTCTTATAAGGGAGTTCTAGCTAATGGCCATGACTGAATTGAGAGAGAAATTTGTTGATCTCTTAAGTGAAAATACGTTAACACATCTACTGAGGACAAACCTAAACATGACATTTGTGTTGTAGATTTTAGTGCACAGTTTCTATTTATTTGCTGACTTTAACACAAAAACAATATAAAATGTGTCCTACCTTTGGCACATTTCATGTTTTTGGTTAAATATGTTAAATTTAGCAAGTAAACAGTAATTGTCCATTAAAATTAGAACTAGTGTGTTTTCGGCAGAGGATGTTTTTACTTAGTTTCACTTTTAAAATCAGCAAAACATTCATTTTACCAGGCGTGCCTACTATGAACGAATGCATACAGCTGTACAAAATAAATAATATCTAAAATATTTTAAACGCTCTGAACACATTTCTGTAGACAAGAGAGCTGCAGTTTCTCATTAGGCTGACTGGAATATTGGTTAACGTTCTGTGAAGCTTGTCCAGCCTAGTTGCTACTGGAGAATACATTTGTGGGCGGAGCATGTAGAGGTCAGTTACATTTAATGTTGACATATTTTCAGTTTGTTAGTCAAACAGTGTGTAATGCTCTCCCCACACTGAGAATACATCATTGAAATAATCCCAGTAAAGAACTGCAACAGGGGCACGCACACACAGCCATGCAGTTACAGTGCTGAATAAATGAATACTGATTGGGTTTTTAATTCAGGAGTTTCCTTTGAGAGTTCCGCTACAGAGGAGTTTTCTGCAAGCCCAAGGGAATACAATACAGCCTCGTTTGTCTTCAGTCACCCCCACCCCCTCTGTTTCTCTCTCTGTGTGTGTGTGTGTGTTACCTGTCTTTGTTTGTTTGCTTTTATATGAATATTCGCACAGTT
Organism: Pygocentrus nattereri; assembly: GCF_015220715.1. Classification (NCBI taxonomy): domain Eukaryota; kingdom Metazoa; phylum Chordata; class Actinopteri; order Characiformes; family Serrasalmidae; genus Pygocentrus; species Pygocentrus nattereri. Next base: position 27,105,098 of record NC_051222.1, on the reverse strand, counting down.
GTCCTCCACAGGAACCTTGTTTACTTCCCTTAGGAAAAGAAGCAGGCTTTTGCCTTTTTTGGTTTAAAAATATGCCATGTTCACTGCACTGTATATCATTGCTGTCATAGCAACTTCATTTTTCATATGTTTTATTTATTTTTACACCATTTGAAAGCGGCAGCTGGTTACATTATGTGAGCATTTCATGATGAATAGGTTAATAGAAAAGGCCCAGAATTACTTGGAATAAAGTGTAAATGTTGTAATACAAGCTCATTTCTCCAAAACAGTAACTATATAGAAAAAAGAAAAAAAAACATTTTTAATGTAACTTTAAAAAATAAAAATAAAAAAAGTGTTCAGAGGCTTTAATACGATGTAAACCTTATTTATTCCAATGATGTGGAGTTTGAGGTTCTGCTCTGACAGTGATAAATATGCTTTCTCTGACTTCACTGGGTTTTCCCCAGTCTTATTGAAGGTGTTACGCCGGAGGTTGGCTTTAATCATTTCCTGTGAATATACAGTCTCTCGCTGGCCTTGTGTGTGCAAGTGTGATAATCTCGAGGTAAAAGGCCTGAATTCAGTTTCTGCTTTAAAACCCTATCGTAATTCAGGGCCAGTGGTGTCTGATTTGAATGCATTATCCTTGCATGAGCTTTCGTTTTTTAGCCAGTGGCTGCTCAGGGCCGAATGCAGCAGACATGGTCTCTCAGTACACAAGGAACGTTTCTTAATATGGTAACGGAGGCTAGTGCTCTGTTTAACCCTTAAACTGTAGGCTCATTATTTAGTGACTAATCATTGGACTTAACTACACTGTGATTTGTTTAATGAGTATTATGTAACATTCAGTAACTACTGTGGATTATTAAGTCACTATTAATTTCTGAGTAACTACTTTTCATTGCTCATTAACCAGTAGAGAGTATTCAGTAATTACTATTAATTATTCGGTAACCACCATGAATCATTCAGTAACTACACTGGAAAAAAGTTTGCTGAAATTACATCACCAAAATCAAAGAAGTTATATAAATGTAAATGAAGCTGATCAAGTACAATTTTAGTTCAATTTAAAGAAATGTTTAAGCAATTAAACCAAGAGTTACCAAGTATAAATTTAGTAAAAAAAAATTGTTACAAAGTATAAATTTAGTAAATTTAGTAAAATTTTGTCAGATTTAGCAAAAATGTATAACCGAGTGTGAATCATTCTAAAACAGTGTAAATAGTGTGAAGAACAGTACAGAACCGTGTGAATTAGAGAGACCCATCTGAAACCGTTTAAACGAGGAGAGAACATTCTAGAAGAGTTTGTAAGGGGGAGACCATTCTAGAAAAGTGTGTATGTGGGGGAGAACATTCTTGAAAGTTGCGTATGGAGGAAACCGTTCCAGATAAGAGTGAACGTGAGAAATACATTCTAGGAAAGTGTGAATGGAAGGGACCATTCTAGAACTATGAGTGGAAAAACATTCTAGAGCAGTGTGAATGGGGAGAACAGTCTAGAACAATATGAATGGAAAGGAACATTCCCAAATAGCATGAATGGGAGAGAACATTCTAGAACAATATAAATGGGGAGAAACATTCCCGAATAGCATGAATGGGAGAAAACATTCTAGAACACTGTACATGGGGAGAATATTCTAGAACAAGGTGATAAAAGGGGCATATTCTTTTGCAGTGTTTCTCTTTTGTTGATGTTCTTTCTGAGCACCTTTAGGTTATATTGCAAGAGTTCATTTGTGTACCAGAGCTGTTCCGGGCAAGATGATGATGATTGTTATGATGATGATGATGGTAATGATGATGAGCCAGCAGTATGAGAGAGAACTCATTTACACCTCAGCAAAAGTATCAGCATGTTGGTGTTTTCTAACACTACCTAACAGTGCCCCTCCTGTAAATGTGTCCTGGTTTCTGTTGCTGGGTTAAACAAGCTTTACAGACTGATGTCGAACATCACATTCATCTTAGTAAGAAATATTTAATATTCTGTCAAAAACTGCACTTCATTAAGGTTCTTTAAGGTGGTCTGAGCTTTTTATTTCAGAGCTGTTGTTGGGAGATCCACAGCACATCCGTGGTCGGGAGTCTGAAAGAGTATAATTAGCTCTGCTCTTTCTGGGAGCATAGGATGGTCCTCCCTTACCCCCATATCTCAGCATTATGCTAGCCAACAAGGGCACATGTGAACTAATATAACAGAATTGGCAGCTAGTGTATTCTAAGCGTGTTGAGCTGAGCTGTGATGTTGCGTTCATCAGTTTGAAAAAATATGCTGACACTTGACGTCTTGGAGGAAGTACACGCTAACCTTCACCTTCCCAGCTTGGTAGCATCATGTGATGGGGAAGACCTAACTGCAAACAATAATGGGTAAAAATACATACTATAGACAACAATGACTAGTTGACTGATAAAATGAGTGGCATTTGACCAGCCTAACACACGTCCAGTAGATAAGCTGGGTATGTGGGTGTGAGCTGGGTGTATTGAGAGTGAATCTCACTGAATCTTTCTGCAGGAATTTCATCAGTCCTCATCCACACTCACCCTGAAACCCAGTGGGGCTTGCAGCCAAGCAGATTATTGACAATTAGAGAGAGAGAGAGAGAGAGAGAGAGAGAGAGAGAGTGAGAGAAGCACAAAATGTTAGACTGGAAAGACATGGGAGAAAATAAGAGGGACAGAAAGGATGAGCAAAAGAAAGGGAGAGAGAAAGAGATGGAGAGAGAAACAGATCAAATAAAAAGGAGAAAGTGGGGAAGAAAAAAAGAGCATGGAAGAGGGGGAGAGAGTGAGGAAATGGAGGGAGGGGAAAGACAGGCAGACAGAATGAGAGGTGAGAAGGAAAAATGAAAGAGGTAAAAGAAGGAGAGGGAGGAGGTAGAGAGAGAGACTGAGACGAGAAGACAGAAAGAAGATGAGACTGAAAGAGGAACGAGTAAGATCAAATGGAACTGTACGCCTCTTCCCTTATCTTGAGCTCCACTCGTCTAATCGGTCTCTGTCTTCTTCTGCGTTATCAAACCGTCTCAAAGCGACATCACACAGAAGCTCTTTCGCTTCTCTTTTCTCCTTCTGTGGTTATTGGACTCCGGCCTCAAGTGGTGAACTGGTGAGATCAGATTGAAACCGAAGCAAAGACATAAAAACACTCTGAGTGGTTCTGTCTAGGAATGTTTTGACCGCTGCCAACAGCCTGTCTTTCTGATACAGCTGTCCAAGACACACTCTCTTCAAGCTAGACTGGGTCAGCATAACCTCTTTAAGCAAATATATTGCAGAACTAGTGGTGAAACAGTCAGTGCTGCACTGACACAGTGTTGGCTATCAGTGCAGATACTGGCAATTCAACACAATAGTTGGCAATAGAGAATACTGATAAGATGAAGCAGACACTACTGAGTGAAGCATGTCCACCAGTGAATGGAGCTTGAAACAAGCAACACAGCGGCAGTGTGGCATGACAAGCAGTACTAAAAATGCTCACTGCAAAAGGGCTAGTGTTTTGTGGGAAGGCGGTGGTATTGGGTGATGTACCACCTGGAATTCTCTCTATCAGTTTCACCAATACCCCACAAATAAACCAGTTAACAACGTTCACACAGTGTAGATCACACTAACGGAGCCCCTTAGTGGCTGAGCCAGGCTTCTTTCTGTCATCACTGATCTCTCGCTGTGTAGTCAGCTCCAGTCTGAATTAACATTAGTCTAGGTTGTTATAGAGAGAGACGCATGGAAGGAACCGCCGTCCCACAGTAAAAGAAAAAAAATCTATTTAAGTATACAGACCACAAACTGGTATTATATTATGATGTATTAAAACCCAAGGCATTAAATGAGATAGTTTTAAGCTAAACACACCTCCTTTATTATCGATTTGTATTTTTCTATTTGACTGTGGCAGCTGTCCTTTACATTTTGTGGGAGTTTCAAGATGACTGGACCAATAGAATGTCTCCAAAATCATTGAATATGAAACCTCTGTACATTAACTTACATTAGAAGTAAGATCAACTTTGCCTTGTCTTTTAGAGCTTTGGAGGCACATCTTTTTCTTTGGACAACAACGGTAGACCAAATCGTCATTTATAGGGTACTTCCTGTTCGGAGGTGTCTGTCCCAAACCCTAACCTCTACATTTCAACTTGTGAACACAAAACCTAATTTTTTTATTGAATAGATGAATAGTGAACCCAGTATTATGAAACTAATCAATTGGCTCAGTGTATCATTACACGCCTATTCATCTGCTTTAGTCACGTGGCTTTTTTCATGCAGCAGCCCTATCGATCTCTTCTGCTGCACCTCAATGAGAGGGATGGTGAGGAGTAAAAAGAGAAGTCAAAAACAGCGATCAAAAAACAAAATAGCTGCTCTTGATTCATGTGCAGTTCTCATTGTTTACCGTTTTAAAGTCCTCAACATTGCAGTAAGTGGACAATGGAGAGACATGAACACTAACCCTTTTATACAGACAAAATACTTTTACTGGACTCCTCATGTCACACTCGTTTACCTCTATCGACGAGAGCATCGGTTAAAAACCTAAATGCAGTGTTCACAGAATCCTGTAGTGGTATTTACACAACCCGTCTCTGTGCTCTGGGAAAGCCTGAATGTCATTAAAAGTACTGACGCTGCTGCTTCAGCACTGAATGGGAAAGCAGTACAGATTTAAAGAAAAGACTATGAGAACTGGAGAGAGAAACATTATCTATAAATAAAATAAAAACTAGTGTGGATAGCTTAGTTAGTTAACATTATGTAGAGGGAACTGTAGCCAGTGTAGGTATCAGAAACTGTAGTGCAGCCTCAGTCTCTCTCAAAATACCTGCATTTAGAGTTTGTAGTTTATTTCAAATTACACTTATTTTGTATATGTGTGAAAGATCACACTGTTGGGATAGATTGGGTGTAGTTGTGTTGTTGTTGTTGTTGTTGTTGTTATTTGTAATCAAGCTAATGTTAGCACGGTGGCAAACAGTTCAGCTCGCCACTGTAGCATTTTAAAGTGGAAACTCAGTGTTATGTAAATGTCGCATCTGAAGAAATTTTGCCACGGATTCTCTCGGGGTTAAATTGGATTTTGGAATTCTGTAAAGCCTAGCAACAGTTGTGGGGGGAGCTTGGAGAGATCAACTTACAGCAGTGTAGGTTCTTTAGGACGAGGAAAGTCTGATTTACATCTGAGAGATGAAAAGCGGCGAGAGAGATGTCTAGACACATTTTGACTGTTGGCAACAGCAGCAGTGGCAGAAATTGTGACGAGGGCGTAAAATAACATGGGCCTGATCTAGGAATGGGCCTCTGCGGTTTGTTTATTCATGCATCTCCAGCCGTAATCCCCAGCCTACTGTTATAATCCCATATGAAATCATTTTGTCTCGCTGCGTTAATGCCCTGTTAGGGGTCAACAGGAAACGTTGTTGAGCAGACTGTTAAATCCAGCTTAGCCTCATCCTCAGCCAGTCAGCCCGCCCACTCACCGCCTTTCCACGCGTTTTCGCCAAATTGTTCGGCCCCAGATTTGGAAAGGTACATTTTCACTGGCTAGTGCTCAAGTCAATCACATCCCTACTACCCACTTTATTGGGTTACTGCTTTATAATATCACTTACTTTACAGCACTTTAAATACATCTGTAATACAATGACATATTTGCTGAAAGCACTCTTTCACATTTGCTGCCCACAAATCTGAACAGCTCTTGTTTACTTGTTGCATGTTTGTCCCCTTTTAGCAGAGAGATACGTTCTGCACCATTTAGTTACAGTTAGATTTAACGCCTCAAAATGCAAGTGACTCACCAATTCCTCACCCTCATATTTATATACCTACACATCAGTTACAGTGGTTATTAGTATATGGGTCGTAATAGCCAAACTTCTTCTTCTTTCGGCTGCTCCCTTTAGGGGTCGCCACAGCGGATCATCTGCCTCCATCTTGCCCTATCCATTGCCTCCTCTACTTTCACACCAACCATCTCCATGTCCACCTTCACTACACCCATAAACCTTCTCTGAGGTCTACCTCTTCTCCTTCTACCCGGCAACTCCATCTCCAACATTCTTTGACCAACATATCCACTATTCCTCCTCAACACATGTCCAAACCATCTCAACCTGGCCTCTCTGGCTTTATCTCCAAACTGCTCCACCTTCACTGTCCCTCTGATCTGCTCATTTCTAATCTTGTCGTAATAGCCAAACTAATTACATAATTATATTGATTATATTAATAATGAAGTATAATTTGCTTTGATGATTATTTAAGCATTTTAAAAAGGCCTTAACTAAACAATAACAATAACAAGCCAAAATAATTTACTGGAAAAAGTAAACTACACTCTTAAAAATAAAGGTGTCCCAGTGGGTTCTTTGAGAGATGCCATAGAAGAACCACTGTGGTTCCCTAAAGAACCATGCTTCAAAAAGAGATTTCAAAGGTTAAAAGAACCTTTAGGATCTTAAAAGATCCTATAACCTAAACATTGTGGGGAGGTCTTCCAAATGTCTGTATATATATATATTTCCCCCTTCTTTACAGGAGAAGGAAAAACATACACTACTTTGAATGTAAGTCAGTGGAACCAGACTTTTCCAAGTGATTTAGGGACATTTGTTTTGGTCAGTTCATAACGAAATGTACACACTATGTAAAGGGAAACAGGCATTTTCAAATTATGTCAAAAATTGAAAAACAACAACTCCATTTTTATCACTTTTTACTATTTTGAGGATACCTGTTTTTCTTTGGACAGCAATGAAATGTGATTACCATGTGTCAAAAAAGTTAAGGGATTATTTTTGGGACCACATCTGTTCACCATTGTTACTTCCATTTTTCCCATCCATTGCAATGAATGGCCTATTTTTAGATATTGTATATGGATGTTGCATTGTTTTATAAAATTTATACTAATGAATTACAGAAATGTCAAAAAAGCATATAAATGAGTGTGCCTGTTTTTGCATTGTCTTGGCACTGTAAGAGCAATAGGAGAATATGCATTATCATCATAAAAATTGCCTTCTAATCACTGTTGATTTATCAAGATCCATTTTCATCCGTGATTTTTTAATGGGGGTAAGTGATTTTAATCTGGTAATCATGACAGCCCAAGCTTATAAGAGTCATTGAGTATCAAGTCAGTTATTAATAACTGAATAAGAAGCCCACAGCTGTTACATCTGTTCTCTTAACACTGTGTCTGTATACAGCGCAGTAGTACAGGCTCTCTGTATGTTAGTTTACCACAAACCTGTATGTATTCTATAGCCATCCAGACTGAATGTATGAGGTAAAGGCTAGTTCACTGTGGCTGTGTGGAAAGTTGAAAGACCACAGGAAATGTACTGACCACAGTTTCCCTTTTTCCCAGGCACACCCAGAATTTAATGAAGAATTAATTAGCTAAACTAAGCGTTGGATGATAACTACAAATAATACTGGGCTGCCAGGAGGAGAGGTTTGGAAACTGAGCAGTGTCATACATAAAATCACTATTACCGTTTTAATATTAAAAGTAAGCAAGCAGATAAACACTTACTGCCCAGATACATACCGGTTTCCCAGAGAAATGATCAGAAAAGATGTGAGAAAATGTAAATACTATAAAAAGTAAAAAAGTAGTTGATATCTTGTGAGGTTTGGTTCCAGATTTCTCCCGGATGACCCCAGCCAGCATGTGGATTTATTAAATTCCATCACCAGCACACCTGATTTAACATAATGAATAATTAAGCACTGAATAGACAAAACAGGTTATAACCACAAGCAATATTAGGAAAACAGTTTTGGAGCATTTCTGCTGGTCCAATCATCACCAAGTTTCACTCAATGTAAGGGACAGCTGCTGAGCTCAAATTATGCAGAAAAATTAAATGAGCAAAAACTCTGTATTTTTAAAATATTGATATATTTTTATATATTCAATGTTTCATAATCTTAAATACACATGAAATGTCTTTTGTACATGACTACATATGAAACTGTCCTTGTTAATTTCAGTTCAGAAGGTCAAAATTAAGCCCACAAGTGGGATTGAGAAACGAGATCTCAGTATATGTGTGTCCTGTTGCAAAACCACCTGAGGCGGCTGCTCGTAGTCAAGTATTCAACACCAGCAGTGGTGTAATTCCAGTTCTGTATATTCCTGTCATATTCATCTTTTCATCTTCGTTCATAGCACTTGAGTGCAAAAAACAGCAGTTTTTAACTTTACTGTCCCTGTACTTACATCCCAATAGTAGTGCACAATTATTTTATGACAAGTCCAGATATTCTTGGAATAACTGTCTCTCCATCGCACCTCTAGAGATGTTTCTACTGATCCAACTAATTTGGCCTAAATACAGCCCTCAGATATGGCACCTCATAATTCATATCTCACAAGTGGGCCATTTCAGTCTCTTTCATCATCGTCTAGTGTAACAGAGAGATACAACTTCAGGCATAGCTTAAGGTTGGATCAGCTGTGCTGGAAGTAAAGTGGCTGAGAGTGATATAAATCTTTCTGTGAAGATCTCAGCAGGGAGTTGCTTCAGAGACAGTGGTCAGCACTTACCAGCCTAAGAGTTCTATTGCATCCTTCTCCATGAAGTGAAAAGGGGATGCAAGTTATTAGTCTAATGCAGAAGGAAGCCACATTTACACTTGCAAACTCTCAGGTAAGACAGACTGGGTGTAGGGTATTGGGAATAGGCCATGTCATTGTTATCGTAATGAATTACATTACAACACGGTTTTATGAGTATACTGTGGTTGTTGTCAGTACTTCTAGAACACTAAACAACTGTAGGTATCAGATTTATATGCATTATAGGTGTGTAAACATTTTTAAAAATCTATTTCTTTCATCACAAAAACTAAATAATCTTGATGTGTCCATTAACATCTCTTGTTATCATATATGCAAAAAGAAGAGCTTAATTCTAAACATATATTACATGTCAGCAGTTTTATGTGAGTATGGTGTGACACCAGTGACTGTGACACCAGTGACCAGTCTGGTTAAAATTTGGGATTCTGTAAATTGTAAAACATGTATGGCATTATTTTTGAGAAATTGTAATTACACAGCCATTAAAACACATACATAGAAGTTACGTGCTGCCTGATAAACAAAGTCATTAGTAAAGTAATGATCTATAGTGAAAAGGCGTGGACTCGCCTTCTCATGTCTTGAGATGTTTCCTCTCTGATGAGCCTTGACCCAAAAAAGTAGTTTAACAGAGCTGAAAATACTGTGTTAAAATGTATTAAGAGTCCTGATAACACCAGTGACCAAAATAGTAGCAAGTGCTTCCTCCGGCAAACCAGCTGATATCCTTTCTCCTATATGAGGTTTGTCTTAATTGTTATATCAGGATGCTATAAATATACCCAGATAACATGATGTACAAGCAGTACAAACCATGCTAATGTTATCCCATTTAGATGAGTGGCTGAGTCAGGGATGTTTCAGTCATGTTTCAAATGAAAATGAAAACGCAGAAGACCCTTGATCACCTCCCACTGTCTAGTCTGTTGCTTCTAAAGTAGTCTGCTTTGTTTTGAGATCAACAGACATAAAGGAATGGCCGGTTCACTGAGGTTAGCCTTAGCCTAATAGGGACTCTCAGACTACTTGAGAAACATGGTCAGCTGCACCAGACAAGGCCATGGAGCACCATGGGACCCAAAACAAGCCATGGACCAGTTGGTACTGATAGTTGTATATAACTGTAATATTAGAGATTCAAGCAGTCTTTGGCAGTGGGAGGCACAAGTGTGTTTCTCAACTGAAAAAAAGTGTGTTATACATTTACATAGCTCAGAGAGAACTATGGCAGTTAAACCAATTTATCTTTCTGATACAACTACACAAGATGAACAGTGTGCTGAAGCTACACTATGTTTGCTTAGGCTACAGGACAACACCTCACTAAGCTAGTTTCTTACAGAACAGATTGATAGCATCTCAGGGACGTTTCTGAGGGAATTGTATTAGCGTAGGCCTAATATAATATGTATACCCTTGAGTCTTTTCTGTGTCAAAGGAACAATGAATGCTTTGTAGCTCCTCATTGAATTTTCCTCAGGTATAGCTTGCATAAATCAAATAGAGAGTTCACGTCCTTTTTCTCTGGGGATTATAGTAGAAAAAAGGAGAAATAAAATAGGGCACACATATGTAAAGACACACGTTTACTATGAGGAACAGCCTCCCTTGAAATATGCGTTTGAAAGACTTCATGTATGCCAGGCTTGCAGGAAATAAACTCCTAAGAGAAATGCATGAGTAGATTAGTGCTCAGGTAATTCCCATAAGATTTTTTATTTTTACCCCAAGCTTGAAAGGCAAACAGACTCTTTACAACTCACACTTTTTACCTCAATTTGGAAGCCACGGTCATGCTGCCAGAAGAGCAATTATGTAAAGGCTATTGTCATTTGGATGAATGCCTCAGACACAAATCCCCCAGCTTTCTTCCCATTTTGGTGTATCTTTAGTAGAATCCAGCAGGGTCTATCACTGCAGAGAAACATGACTTGCTGCACTCAAAAGTTCACCCATTGTATTGAAAACTAGGTGTATTATTAGAGGAATAGGATTTCAGGGTTGCCACTCTTACAAATGCAGTTTAACACAGTACTGAGCTTTGAAGGAATACTTCACTTCAACTAGAATGGCACAAAATGCTAGTGTAGTGAACACCTCAGCTGGAATGGCACAAAATGCTAGTGTAGCGAACACCTCAGCTGGAATGGCACAAAATGCTAGTGTAGTGAACACCTCAAGATTCAAGATTCATGAGTTTTATTGTCATATGCACAACAGAACAGTCATTTACACTCTGCAGTGAAATTCTCACTTTGCTGTTGCTCCATTCACCAAATATAATCTTAATATAATCTTAGAAGAAAACATAAAAAATAGAAAATTTAAGACTAACACTAAAAACAATAGTAAAAAAGTAGTTTTATGTGCAAAGTTGAAAGAAAAATTGAAGTTACATCTGCATATGTGCAAGTATGTAGAGCAGCTGTTCAGCTAATACCGAACAAACTGCGAATGTAGTGAACACCTGAACTAATATTGTGCAAAATGCTAATATAGCAAACACCTTAGCTAGTGTTATGCAAAAAGCTAATGTAGTGAACACCTCAGCTAGTTAGTCTCCTCACTTGAATGAGTTGATATGGCATTTGAGCAAAATCATAGTTTAGAAATGCTTAAACATTTTTAATGTAAAAGAATGCAGTCACTTCCTGAACACTGAATATAATAAAACATTTTAACACAGCTGTTATATTTTTAAGAGCTTTTAAACTTGAATTGTAGAGTTTTAAGGCGTCAGTGAGCACAAACAGCCAATGAGCTGCTTCCCTCGCCAATCAATCAATCATCCCGCTCTAGCGGTAAAGCCTGCCTCCTGCTGCCCAAAACCCGTTTGCTGTAGAGAAAAGGAATTATACAGGTCAGATTTCTTCGTTTTTTTTAGTGAAATATATCTTTATACTTTCTAAAATTAAAGACACCATCTGGGCGAGTGATTAGAAACTATTTTGACTTTCTCGTTTTTAGCCGTTGAGCTCCATTTACTCCCATTCACTGAGAACTCACTCGCGAGCGCCCTCTGCTGATTAGCCGCACCGTTTGATATAACGGGAGGAATAGGAAGTGTCCAGGCTTCTCATAAACCGGCTCTGGAGTGAACACCTCAGCTGTGCAAAATGCTAATGTAGCAAACACAGACTGACACCTTACAGTGGTGCAAGATATGTCAATATAGTGAACCCCTCAGCTGGTACAGTCCTAAAAAGACCAGCACAGACCAGCTGGGACTGTCACCAGCATATGTTGTGTTTTGAATACTGGTATGCTAGTCAACCAGCATGACCATGCCAGCTAAACCAGCACCAGACCAGTACGAACCAGACGAACATGGTATTCATGCTGGTCTGTGCTCTTTGTTTTTCAGCAGGTTAATGCTAATGTAGCAAACGCTTCAGCAAAATGGCACAAAATGCTAATGCAGCTAACAGTGAATGCAAGCTAGTTATAACCATATTTTTTTTCACCTGAATGTGACAGAGCAGAGAGGCTGTAATAAAGCAATAGCTACAGATGTTGAATAAAAGAAAGAAATGGAGCAGATTGAGAGTCAAGCCTGAAGGAAGAGCGTGATTCACTGAAGGACAGACATTGCTAAGGTGGTTTGTGCTTTAATAGCTGTCACATTCTCTTTACTGTGAGTGGATCACTTAACATTTTAGTGCCAAAGTGGAGGTAGAGAGAAAAGAGAGAGGTTTCGTCAGTTCATAGATATTTTAGAACGTGTGTCTGTGAATTCAGGGCGCTTGATGATTCATATTATGTTGACAGTGAAAATGACAGCATTGTACTTGTGTGATCAGTGCAAATGATAGACTATCCAGTTTGTACTCTCAGCCACTTATATTAAAGTGTATGTAATCTTCAAACGAAGATTTTTTTTTTTCATTCCTTGTCTTTGTAACTAGGATGTGTAGAGTGAAAAATCACACGTACACAATTTTTACCTCACCCCAAATGTACATGATGTGCCAAAACATGTTCGCTTTCGTTTTTGCATGTTAGGTTGTTAAGTAATCTCAAGTATTTTTTGCTGGTGTGGCTTCTGACACTGTTTAACCTACTGTTATCTACAAAAAAGGACAAAGAAAACAAAACTCATGCTTCTAGATACAGCTTGGACTATTTTTCTGAACCAAACATGAGCAGTTGGTTATCATTTTCCAGATATGTCTTAGACTCAAGTGGGATTCAAATTTCAGATGTGTGTTTTACCCTGCGTTTCCCCCTTTACTTTTTCTCTGTACTGTATTCTTCCTCCTTACTTTCATTACCTTAAAACAGTTTTTAACCTCACGTGAGAGTCACTCATGCAGGTTGTTGAGGTCCACAAGAGTACAGTTTAACTCAGATGTTAACACAGATGTTCAAAAGGTTTTATTCGCCACTTTGGGTTGTGCTGGGCTGGTTCGGGTCAGTTTTGGACAGAATTTAGTTTTGGAGGCAAAACTTGACGATGTGCTTTGAGTTGGGTTGGGCTCAGGTTGGGCTTTGACTCAAAACTTGGGTTCGGGCCCACAATGTTGTTAGTGGGGCCAGATCAGGTTGGGCTCAGACAGTTAGTTTATGGGCTGTATTTGAGTCAGGACCAAAATATGCAGAGTAAAGCTCTGCTTCCAGCTTGAGGGCACATTCATATCCAGTTTTATAGATAACATATATGTTAGTGGGTTCGCCTCAGAACTAAAGAAGCATATATCATTAAGATTAAGAGACCCTTATTAGTACCATAATGGGGAAATTTCACCTCTGCAATTTAACCCATTTGTGCAATGAAACACCACATACACACTAGTGAAGACATACACTAGGGGGCAGTGAGCACACTTGCCTGGAGCTGTGGGCAGCCCTATCCACAGGGCCTGGGGGCAAGGTCACCTCACTCACATCCTGGTGGCTCAGGGAATCAAACCGGTTGACCTTCTGGTTGCAAGGCTGGTTCCCTAATCTCCAGCCCACGACTGCCCCCAAAACGTGTCTGGTTGAATTGACTACATTTGGGGAAAAAGGGAAAATGTGTAAAGTTTGCACTTAGCTATTCCTTTAACCCAATTTTAGGAGAACACAGTATGCTATAGTTTATTAATCCTACAAGGGAAATGCCCAGTCTGGGACAAGCACATGGCAAAGGGCGACTGTGCCAGGAATATCCAGGCAGTTCTGGGATTCGAACCCACAACCTTTGGCTCACCTCTCCTACCACTAAGCTACCAGCCAGCTGAGGCCAAAAATACTTTGAATTTGCTGAATGGGGAGGCAGACATGCCTGCACTAAAGTGTTCTCAGACATAATTAGACAAAGAGATTGAAAAGGAGTTTATGTCATTTTGTAGAAAATGTTTTTGAATTTTTGCATCACACAGGCAAGCAGAATGTAAACGGCAACAGTGCTACCAAATGGAAATGATTTTATGCCAAGCTCTAATTAACTGAGCAGTTCTTTGTCTCTCACTTTCTCAGAACACGCTAGAGACAGGAGTCCATTTGTGCCCTGCAGGAAATGCACTGCAGTCACGTTCAATGACTGAAAATCGCTTGTGGCCTGTTTGTTGTGCAAAATGTGTGAGGCATGAAGCAAACCTGGCAAAGTGACCATCATTTCAACATTACTGTTGCAAAATGGTCATTTTATAGAAGAAGGGAAAAATGTTCTCATCTGTAATGTATCCTAATGTAACAAGATTGTATTGGCAGGAATTTTAGACCGTTTTCATTGGTCCAGTCATCGTAAAATGTTCAAACAATGTAAAAAGCAGCTGGTGTTTTCAAGTAATGTAAGAAAGGCTTGATATGACACTGATGGTATTCTACATAGTGCTGCTACATAGTGTATTATTGATATGACAAAAAGGGACAAATATATTATGGATTTGTTTTACATACATCCCTTAATTCACTCACCAACTTTCTCATGTATACAAGTAAAAAAAAAAACATTAAAACGAATGATCTCTGAAGTCTGTAGCCTTGTAGTCTGTAGAAGCTGTGACACGTTTAAAAAGCAGGCCAGCCACTTTAAGCAGTTGGCAGCAAATTGACTCAAAGCTTCAGAATTGTTTTGTATGTTAATTAGCATTTCTTATCTATCTATAAAACATTACGTTTGAAGCTTTATCTCAGTCATTAAATTTAACTCTCAATTGATTCAGAATCTGGGCTATTCTGTGAAAACACTGTCTCGTTCTATCCTTTTGTTTTTTTCTGTGTCTTAGATATTTTCTTTTTCTCATTTTTTCCACATGCTTGGCACTTATCGCCGTCTCTGTCTTAATGACTTTTTGACTGTACCATGTCTGTTTTCTCTGTTTTTGTCTTCCTGAGCAGTTTTACTAATGCAGGCTTTTGTCTAAGAGCATCTGGTTCAATATTCTGTCCTTCATGTCTTTTACAAGTGAAGACAGAATGAACAGCATTTAACATGTTGCCTTTAAACAAGATGGTTCAGCTAAAAATCACATTTACTCAGAATTTCAGCCAAAATATGATGGATGTGTAAAATATGATTCTTTGGCTTTGCATTGGAACTATTGTAACATAATTGGCTAATGTAACACTGTGCAAACTACACATCTAAATCATCTAGTTTATCTGAAAAGGAGATAAATAATCTGAAACAGACTTATGTGGCTTCGAGCATACATGGCATACTGTAATCTGTTACAGACAGCTGTAACAACCATAAAACATCAATTTTATCCATTCTTTTGTCCATTTTTGATGACTGCACTAACCTTGTAGCTCCAGTGTAATACAACCCCAATTCCAGTGAAGTTGAGATGTTGTATAAGATATAAATAAAAACAGAATACGATGATTTGCAAATCCTTTTCATATTATATTCATCTTAAAAACGGATAAACTTTATTGTTTTTTGCAAATATTCACTCATTTTGAATTTGATGACTGCAACACGTTCCAAAGAAGTTGTTACAGGGACAACAAAAGACTGGGAAAGTTGAGGAGTGTCATGATTGGGTATAAGGGGAGCATCCCTGAAAGGCTCAGTCATTGTTCTCAGGAACACTTCAGAAAACCACTGTCAGTGAACACAGTTCGTCGCTCCATCTACAAGTGCAAGTTAAAACTCTACCATGCAAAGTGAAAGCCAGATATCAACAACACCCAGAAACACTGCCGGCTTCTCTGGGCCCGAGCTCATCTGAGATGGACTGACGCACAGTGGAAAAGTGTCCTGTGGTCTGACGAGTCCACATTTCAAACTGTTTTTGGAAATCATGGACATCGTGTCCTTCGGGCCAAAGAGGAAAAGGACTGTCCGGATTGTTATCAGCGCAAAGTTCAAAAGCCAGCATCTCTGATGGTGTGGGGGTGTGTTAGTGCCCATGGCGTGGGTAACTTGCACATCTGTGAAGGCACCATTAATGCTGAAAGGTACATACAGGTTTTGGAGCAACATCTGCTGCCATCCAAGCAACGTCTTTTTCAGGGACGTCCTGCTTATTTCAGCAGGACAATATCAATCCACATTCTGCACGTGTTACAACAGCGTGGCTTCGTAGTAAAAGAGTGTAGGTACTAGACTGGCCTGCCTGCAGTCCAGACCTGTCTCCCATTGAAAATGTGTGGCACATTATGAAGCACAAAATACGACAACGGAGACCCCGGACTGTTGAGCAACTGAAGTTGTACATCAAGCAAGAATGAGAAGGAATTCCACCTACAAAGCTTCAATAATTAGTGTCCTCAGTTCCCAAACGCTTACTGAGTGTTGTTAAAAGGAAAGGTGATGTAACACAGTGGTAAACACGCCCCTGTCCCAACTTCTTTGGAACATGTTGCAAGCATCAAATTCAAAATGAGTGAATATTTGCAAAAAACAATAAAGTTTATCCGTTTGAACATTAAATATCTTGTCTTTGTAGTGTGTTCAATTGAATATAGGTTGAAAAGGATTTGCAAATCATCGTATTCGGTTTTTATTTATGTTTTACTCAACGTCCCAACTTCATTGGAATCGGGGTTGTACCAAAGAAGCAAAGATTGGACACCGATGTCTTGGCCAATTGACAATGTTTGGTCTAAGGGAATGTGCAGATTAGATTTTTCACCACAAGTAGGTCCCCTAGTGGCCATTCTGCCAGCAGAAAGAAAATGTGAAATATTTTCCATTTATACAATCAAATAAAATATTTTCCCCACAACTCCATCATCAGATTAACAGATACAGGGAGTGCCTTTAAAAGCACTTAATAATCCAATCATAATCCCATTTCTACAGTTATCTGATTATTCATATGGTCATGTAAACAGCATACTCTGAGTTCTTAGATTTGTGTAAGGTCTAGAAATCTGTTTAAGAAATCCTAATAAGGAAACCGATAAAGAGACCCATTTTTAACTCAGTGATCAGATTTCTCACTAAGTGTGTACTTTTACTTGGATTTCTCTCAGATTTCTCTGTCTGCGCAGCACCCAGCACCCATGAGATGGCAAAAAAAACACTTTTGGAGTGACACTGAAAGTATCAAGAAGCTCACAAAATAAAAGATTTAAATATTCTTCATCTTCTATATGTTGGATGCTTTTTAAAAAGCCATGGCAGTTTACTGGCTGGTTGCAAAACAGAAAACTGAAAATCTGAAATCTGATATTGACACATACATCCTGAGTTTTCCTATTATCTGATTACCCAGGTGCATGTAAATGCTGTGCATTGATCAGATTACTGACAAAATGATATTTTCTACAATCGTTGGATTATTAAGTGCATGTAAATGTTCTCACTTTTGGCTTTCTGTGTGTGAAATGTTAATCTGAAAGGTTTTGACTCTGTTTTGAGCTGCTAGTAAGCAATGAAGGGTGAGAGGGGAGAACCTCTCCACAAACACAGCCCTGCCAATATAAAATGGACAGTGCAATTGTAGCTTTGCTGATATAAAAATGTACAACTACCCCAATTAAAAATATCTAAACACACTAAAGCTCTTTTATAAATGTTGACTTGCTCATCTATAACACAACAGTCTGGTTCACTTATAGTGCTGTAACACGTACATCATGCAAATACATCCATCAGTGTTAGTGAATGGAAAAAAATGCATCAAAGTATTTCAGCTTCTTTATAAGTTAATGAATTCACATCCATGTCTATTCTGACTACCTGTCCTCTTTTCACATTGTAGGTAAATATGTCTACCAGCCTATGACCAGTGTTTGCCAGCTTCCCAGCACCTCAGTTCCTGCCACTCCCTCAGACCACACCCAAACAATGAACTTGTCCATCTCCCTGACCGAACGCCTCCTCAGGACTGCCCCCAACTTCAGAGCCCCACCCTGTCCAGAGTCACCCAAGTTTTGCATCATCTCTGACCTGTTTGTTGACGACTACATTGTGAAACGGATCAATGGAAAGATGTGCTACGTGCAGCGACCGCCCCCATCAATGCCCAGTCCACCACAGCAGTCGCAGGCTTTGCAAACCCAGTCATCCAATCAGAGGGTCCATAAGCAAGCGGCCCAAGTGGGTCAAACTCAAGGTAAGCAAAGCCAAAAAGCAGGTCCCAAAATGGACCACTGTTCCTCACCATCCAGCTCAGAAGATTCCGGCATCAATGCGTTGGGTCTGCATTACATGGAGTCGTGTGACGAAGACTCCTGTGAGGATGATGAGGATGAAGAAGAGGAGGATGACGAGTTGAGCACAGATGGAGACTCTAGTCCTGGTAGCCTCTGGGAGCAAGATGAATGCACCCTGCTTTCACCATCCAAGTCTACAGTGGAGATCATTGAGAAAATTGAGACGACTGTCTGATGCATTAAGACGTTTTGCAGACAATACAAGCCTCATCTGTCCTATAGTTTTCAACTTGAGGATGGGATTTGATCACCGGTTGGCTAAACAAGAGCTCAACCAAAGAGCCAAGAGGACACAAACACTCACACTGTCTGATAGTGCACTTGAGATGTTTCTCCCTTCTCTCTCTCTTGAGGTTGGAACTTCCTCCATGGTCCTTCTCTCCATCACCTTCACTTATCTTATATACAGTCTTCTCTTGGCATGGTGACCCTGCTATGGATTTACATCCAATGGAGTTAAAACATACAGTGAAGATTATGGCCACAAGTTTTGTAAGCGGTGGAATACTTTCTTCCCCAACAGAAGGAGCAAGTTCATACTTGAAAGTGATAATATGGTTTAAAATTAATTTTCGCACGTACACAAACACATTCACACTCTAAACAAGATGGAGCAAGGGCTACCTCTGCAGAAGAAACCTACGATGGAGTTTATCCCCAAAGGAACTGAAATGTAATCTGGCAGATACATTGGAAATCAAAGGAAGAGAAAGGAGGTCTGAAAAATGAGAAATACCATCCACCATTCAGTGGAAAAAGGGGAAAAAAGAGAGAGGGAAAAGAGGAAAAGAGAGAGAGAGAAAGGCAGATGGAGTTAGAGACTCTCCCGCTTGCTGTAAGCAGGATCCATTTGAACTGTGACTAAATGATGCATGAATTTAGAAGACTGTAATGAGATGGTATGAAGAAAAAGGGGGCCAAGGCTCTATGCTCTAGGGTACTCCTGTCCCACTGCCCCCTAAAACCTCTCCCACAGCCTCATGTGGAGCTGCAAAGGCCATATTGCCACCCCACCAACCCTCCGTGCACAGCTCTGAAGACTTACACGAGATTATAGCTTTTTGACAATCATGTAAGGATAGCAGTCTGTGCTGTAGTTTCAAAGAACTGATCTGCAGCACAACATCAAGGAAGAGATGCCATGTTCTCTCCTGGAAGCGCAGAGCAGGATACTTTGAATGTTTTGTGTTGTGTTTTGGATGCTACCATGCCACTGTCATTGTAGAAGAGCTATGGAATCACAGGAATGTGCAGTGTCATTGAAATATGAACTCTTTGAAAGCTAATCAAGGCACTAGTTCCGAAAGCAGTGTTCACATCTTTAAATATACTAGAATGTCCCAAGGTTCTTCGGTTGCAATGTTTCTTTCTAGACAAAAGCCTCAGCCTGTTTAGTAACCAATGACATATGACCTAAGCACATGACACGCTCACTCCACCACGTTTGGATGGAAGTGCAGATCTGTACTATAATAGAACATCAAAGTGGGCCAAAATTGTCTCTTCATGATTAGAGATGCATTATAGAATGCTTAGACTCTGAAACTGGCAGCCCACAACACCTAAAAGCACAGCCTGCATGGGCCTAAGAGCTATGAGCCAACAGAATCAGAGACTACTTAAGTAAAGCCAACACAACCACTGATTATTACTGTAAGTGCATGAAACCGCTACAGTGTGATATAACTGTGAGGATTTGGCTATTAGTCTCAGACGTAAATGAGCTTGAAATGATGCCCAGGATGGCGTGATCCTACAATCCTTTCTCTGCAGAGGGTGGGTGTACAGTTTTTTTTTTTTGTTATTTAATAAGGTAATAAAACTGTACACGATTTTCATGTTGGCTTCGGAAATCCCTGATGTGTTTTAAATGGGATTACAATTGTATTCAAATCAGATTCAGACTGTTATGCAACTGAATCTCTTAATGGCATTAAGAAAGAGATGGTCAAGGATCACTTTTGCTGTCCTCACAGGAGTGGAGACTAAAACTAAGGAGACTTTGTTGACAACTACTCCTGTCCATCTCTGATGATGGCTCTAGTCTGTGACCATAGCTTCCTGTTGCACGAACCCATGTAGTCTATAAGCACAGAACATTATCACTTCCTGAGCAGAAATGTCCATTTTGGGGCTGTTTAAGTAGAAGATCGAATGGACCCATTATGTACCCCTGAGGAACCCCACACCCAATTATTTGTATGATTACCTCTCCTGCTGTTGGATGAATGAATGGGTATCCCTGTGTGTCTGCAGTTTCATATCAGGGAATAATATTGTAGCTATAAACATATACTGTAGATACACAAATGTTTATCGCACATTTAAATATTCCCCTTCTTTTTTTCTTATATCAGTAATTGTTAACTTATCTCTTATTTTTCTTATAAACAAATCTAAAAATAAAAAAAAAACATGCTGAAGTCTGTTATTTTGTTTTTATCTGAAATTACACTGTTTTACTGTGTTCAAGAGCTTGGTTCATTAATGAGGCTAATGGATGAATCAGCAGGGAATAGTCTTAGTAATTCCCCAGCATAATAAACATAATCCTTTCAATGGGTTGGAAACAGCTTGTGTGAAATTTTAACTCATCCTAGTCAGCAGACAAACAGATGGAACATTAAAAAGGGTGGAACAGAGATGCCGACCAGGAGAGTGCAGTGGAAAACTTTGCACATCATCGTGAAGAAAACATCTAGACTTTCAGAGCCAGGTATCATGTATCATATCGGCCATCAGCAAAAACCATGAAAGGTTTTAGAGTGACTTCTAAATAGATGAGATCAGGGTATTACTGAATGCGCTAGGTAACATGATACATGTGAATACTGCAGTGCAGTTTCAAGCTATGGTAAGTCTTTGCCAGGGAGAAATTTTATGCATATGCCACTATCACAGCACATATGCTTTTTCTAAAGAGGATCTGGCAGCTCTGGATTTTCCAGCTCTCACAACACTATTATATTTTGACATACAGCTATTTTAGTGTTTAATTGTTTACAACAAGGCTTGCCTTCACACTCCATGTTGACCATTACAACTGTCAAAAACAGGATTCCAGAAATGAAAGAAGGCTGCAGTGTTACACAAACAAATTATGTTATCAAATATTTCTTTTTTCCAAAGACTAACCACCAACATATTGTATTACAAATAAAAGGATGTGCATGTATTGTTTTTGGGGAATTCCACAGATTAAATTTTTTTTTTGCATAATTAAATAGTTAAGATGTGAAAGTAATTCAGAGAGATTTCATGTGAAAGGCTCTGTTCTAGAGAAACATCAGAGTCAGAACTGTTTACAGAGGTGGTGATAGGAACCAGATGTCTGAAGAGTTTAATGCCTCAAAGCTCCCTCAAAGAAAGCTATTACACGAAATGGTAATGAACACTGCCTGATGCCCGAGACATTTGTTTCACGCTGTTTTAAAACTGTATTTTTATAAGCACTTATAAACATGTTCATAACATTATTATGCATTCATAAGGCTGACAAATACAACTTACAAGCTCTTATAATGGGTTATATTATCATGTATGTTAATAACAACCTAAAATCATAATGAGAAATAAAAAAACTGTGTATGTGTTTGGGCATGTTTGTTAGTCAAAATACACTCTGCATTCCAGTTTTGTTGGCACAATATAATGTTATGTACACTACTTATAATATGTTCACAATAAATGCACAATAAATATTTATGATGCCTTATAAATGCATTGTAACATGTTATGAATGTATGAATGTTATGAATAGACAAGTGCAGGTTCACTGGTTGTTTTGGATAGTACATAAAATGGCTACACTTGCACTGATATCATAAACTGATAAAATTATTAGAGTTATTTTATAAACAGTTATACATTTTAAATTGGCTCATGCCTGCACTCTCAGACGAAAAGATACTAAACTGTCACTGGGTCAGCCCCCCTCTTGGCACTGGGGTGTTACCCTTAAGGGTACATCTCAGTACCTTTAGTCAGGGAACATTATCCTACCAAAATCCCCTGAAATTATATGTTCTAAGTTGTACTGACTCCATACCCCCGTCTCGTCTCCAGGCTTTTATTTTATTGTTCTGTTTTAAAACATTTGGTTATGAAAAGGTACAGATATGTACTTTTCACCTGGATAAGCCTTTTGAAGGTGCACAATTGGACCTAAAACCACTGCTGTACCTTTGAAGATTCATTTACATTGTTTGCACGTAGATGAACGAAAAATGTACCTGAACAGAGACTTTTTTCTAATAGTGTAAGTAAAAGTTTTTAACACTGATCGAAGACCAGCTCTCCTATACATATTGTCGCTGTCCAAAGAAAAACATGCATCTCCATTTTATGGTTTTTAGCATCATTTGAACATGGCGGTTATCCTTTTCACTGTGTGAAAATTTTGAAGAATAGACCAACAGAAATGCTTTCGTATCACTCGGAATAAAATCTCTTTACATTAACTTACAAAAAAGTTAAGAATGTTTTTGCCTTCTACTGTTAAGTTACCATTTTGGAGATACATATTTTTCTTTGCACAGCAACGAGTAGGTTAGTCAACAATGCGAGTGCCACTAGCAATGAATGAAAGCAAACAGACATCGAATAACATTAGGAAAATGGCATCATATTAAGCGATGCCTACCAGGTTCCATTCACTGTTAGCAACAAACACTAAGCAATACCCTTGTCTTAGTTGAAATACCATACCAACCTCACAACAGTACTAAAGCAAGTACATAGAGTTACTGTATAAATTCAATTTAGTTATCAAAAATAATCGAGTCTGCATTTGCTTTAACCGTCCTTTGCCCAATGTTGCCTCAGTGCAACAACTTAATTTTCCTCACTTTACAATATACAGTGCCCTCCATAATTATTGGCACCCCTGGTTAAGATGTGTCAAAAGCCTTAAAATAAATTCAGTTTTTATTGTGGAAACATACTGTCACACTGAAAATTGTAGAAAAATGTAACCTTTAACTCAAGTAGAGTTTTAGGGGGAAAATAAAATCCCTGACTAAGAAATAATTTTTCTTCATAAAATCACCTGTTCCACAATTATTGGCACCCCTAACAATTCTTAGGAAATAAATGTAATTAAAGAATTTCTGTCACTTCTACAGTAGTTTACGAAGTTAATCAAAGTATGTAGGAACATTTAATTAGCAATTCACAACTTCCTGTTTCCCTGGGGTATAATTATGACGTGACACAGAGGCCATTTCTCTTCAACATGGGAAAGACAAAGGAACATAGCATTCAAGTAAGGCAGATGTGTGTTGACCTTCACAGGTCAGGCAATGGCTACAAGAAAATAGCCACTCACCTACACCTGTCCGTATCTACTGTCAGAGGAATTATTAAGAAGTTTAAAACAACTGGAACAGTGGTAAACAAGTCTGGACGAGGACGCAAGTTTATTTTGCCACCACGCACAGTGAGGAGGATGATAAGAGAAATAAAAAGTTCTCCAAAGCTCACTGTTACGGAACTGCAACAAATGGTAGCATCTTGGGGTCACGAAGTCTCCAAAACAACCATCAGACGCTATCTACACGCCAACAAGCTGTTTGGGAGGCATGCACGGAAAAAACCTTTTCTCACTCACAATCATAAACGTAAACGTTTGGAGTTTGCTAAGCAGTACTGGGACTTCAACTGGGACCGTGTGCTTTGGTCAGATGAAACAAAGATAGAGCTTTTTGGCAACAAATGCTGTAAGTGGGTCTGGCGTAACACAAGAGCTGAGTATGCAGAAAAGCACCTCATGCCCACTGTGAAATACGGGGGAGGATCAGTGATGCTGTGGGCCTGCTTTTCTTCCAAAGGCCCAGGGAACCTTGTTAGGGTGCATGGCATCATGAATGCTTTGAAATACCAGGACATTTTAAAACAAAATCTGGTGGCTTCTGCCCGAAAGCTGAAGATGGGTCGTCACTGGGTCTTTCAGCAAGATAATGACCCTAAACATATGGCAAGATCTACACAGAAATGGTTGACCACACACAGAATCAAGCTCCTCCCATGGCCATCTCAGTCCCCAGACCTTAACCCCATTGAAAACCTGTGGGGTGAGCTGAAGAGGAGAGTGCAGAGGAGAGGACCCAGGTCGCTGGATGATTTAGAGAGATTGTGCAAAGAGGAATGGTCGAAGATACCTCTTTCTGTGTTCTCCCATCTTGTGAAACATTATAGGAGAAGATTAGGTGCTGTTTTGTTGGCAAAGGGGGGTTGTACAAAGTATTAACATCAGGGGTGCTAATAATTGTGGCACACATTATTTGATGTTAAACAATTATTTCTTAATGTGGGATTTTTTTCCTACTGAATAAATGCACTTGAGATAAAGGTTGGATTTTGCTCTTTTTTCCATCGTGGTCCTATATTATTTAAAAAAACCCTCAATTTATTAGAAGCTAAAGAACACATCTTAACCAGGGGTGCCAATAATTATGGAGGGCACTGTAATTACACATATTTAAAAACAATGATAGGATTAACAATAAAGGGAAGAGTTTGAGTATATAAATAAAAAGCATGTACTTGGTCGAACTCTCTCTTACCTATATTAAACCTATATTTTTAACATTGCAGAAATATGTTTGTTGCCTAGAAGCAACATTGTGTGACAGAGGAATAGACTCACCACTTCACGGAACACACCTCTATATCATATTTATATATATACATATATATATATATATATATATATATATATATATACACCTCTATACCCATTGTCACACAATGCAGCCTTAAGGCAACATACTTCAAAAGGACCCCTGCATACATTTTTTTTTGTGTGTTTTAAAAATGAATTATCAGGTCCCCAAAAATATATGAAGGATCAATTCATGCAAGAAAAGTGAACTGAATTTTTTTTTAATTGCTCTCATGATCATGCAATAAAGGGTTAACTTTTCTCTTTCTGGCTAAGATTTCAGCTGTTCACCAGCTTTTAGATTGCAATTTTGATATAAAAGTGATTAATTGTTCCGCCCTTGGTGACAATTACAATATAAAGCGCATAATAACATCTGAATATTATTGCAAAGTGAAAGTAATAATACTAATCTTGACCTCTAAGACAGTCCCTCTCTAAATCCCTATTAACCCAGGGAACCTGAAGCAGCCAGATCCTTCAGGCAGAACCAATGGAGCGCAGATAGTGTGTTATGGGATTTGAGCACCACTCCTTCTGGCTGCCGTGTACACACCTCTTGAGAAACCTCTCAGCAACACACCGGCAAACACACACTCCCCTAACAAGCTAATGGAGATGTCAGGTCTCGCACTGCTGTATTCTCTCCTGTCTGTATTTACCCAGGAGAGGAGAGGAGGGGGAGCATTCCAGGTTGTCAAGGAGACAGATACCTCACGGAGCTGAGAAGTAAATGCTATAAACACACATGTGGCTTGAAGCTATTGGCAAAGGAGGCTTCACATCCTCACACACACACACACACACACACACACACACACACACACACACACACAGACACACACACACACACACACACACAGACACACACACACACACAGAAAAGAAACACAAGACGAGAACATCAGACTCTATCATGCTTCTGCTAGTTCCTCAAATACACCACACATTCCATCTCCGTAGATACAGAATGCTAAAGGCCTTCATTTATTATCACTGCTTAATTAGCTTTTTATAAAGAAATCAGAGAAGAGGAAACATACATATCAAATTAGCCACTGGCTGTAAATGGCAAAGCATTTCAGCTGCAGTACTAATCAAGTTCATTCAACGTGCTTTACACATGAGAAAATGCAGTGTTGTTTAAAAAGGAAATAAAGGAGAATACAAATGAAAAACATGATTAAAACAATAGATTTTACAGAGAAAATCATTGAATTAAAAATCAAATTAGAAATTAAATTAAGGGCTAAATTAATTAACTAGGAAATTAAATTGAAGGGCTAGAAAAGCTAATAGTGATTTAAATTGCACTGAAAGCTGCTCAAATTGAAATGTTTTCAGCCTGGATTTAAAAGTCTCGGGGCTCGTCTGATGCTCTCTGTCAACTGGTTCCGTTTTAGAGCAGCATGGTAGCTAAACGCTGCTTCTCCATGTTTAGTCTTCACCTTCGGCAGGACTCACTGACCAGCTCCTAACGATCTGAGAGTTCTGCTCAGCTCAGATGACTCCAGCAGATCAGATTAATATGCTGGTTCTATATTATTACATGATTTAAAGTCCAGTGATAACATCTGAAGCTCCATTATATAACAGACTGTTAGCCAGAGTAAAGATTTAAGAATGTGGGTGATGTGTTCCCGTCTTTTACTGCTAGCGAGACTCTGGCAGCTGCATTTTGAATCATCAAGCTGTTTGACCTTCTTTTTTGGGAGTCCCGTTAAGAGACCATTACAGAAATCAATCCTGCTAGAAATAAAGGCATGAAAGAGTTTCGGCAGGTCTGCTTTTGTTAGAAAATCTCTGATCTTGGTGATGTTCTTAAAGTGATAAAATACTTGTTTAGTAACTGCTTAGATACGACTGCTAAAACTGAGATCAGAGTCCATTAGAGTACCAAGGTTACGTGCTCATTCTTTAGATTTTAGGGCTCCTGCTATCATATGTACATGACTTCTGTTCTGATTGGCTACCCTGTGCCTGATTGAAAAGCAGAAACACTCCTTATAACTTCAATATGAGTGGGTGGGGCTAAACTGCTGAAGGCTGAATAGGTGGATAAATGTAAAAGTGTTGGTTTACATGACATCACAGAAACATTTCAAAACAGGCAGCTATGTTTTCATATATATATTTTGAATATTTTAAAAATACACACTATGCTATTTTAACATTTTTTATGACATGGGCTCTTTAAGAGAAGGTAGCAGTCCAGTCAAAGCTCTCTAAGACTGTGAGATATTCTTTAAGCACAGCGCTCACAGTGCTCAGGACGCATGAGCCCATTATTGTTATTAATATTAACATAAACAGCATCTCATAGTATCACAATATATATATTGTGATATTGAATGTGTCAGTTAGACAGGGCTTGAGTGAAAACCACACTAGAGGACGATTCAGGATAGAAATGTGTTTTTGAGTGTTACAGTGGGTGGTCATAGTAGGTGGTTGTTTCCAAATGTTTCCCAACTGGGTTCCACAGTGAAAATGCCAGACAGAAATAGGAAAGCTTCCTTTTTTATCCAGATCTATTATTGCAAAAACCAAACACGCGCCAGCTGTTGCAAAACCTGTTATGCAATACAGACCAGGCCTGATAGATGATATTAGGACAGCCAGCAGCAGGTATTATGTAACATAATTCAAATTTCATTGAGGCCACAATAAAAAATGTTAGCCTGATGATTAGTAACCACGGTGACCCAAGCCAAACATTTTTTATGACGATGGGTTGGTGGCGGCAAACTGAGAACATTATCTGCAGAGCCAAACGATGCACCTGATTTAGCACGTGCAGCATTTCAGAGCTCATGTTTAGGGATTTAGCCATGATCCAATCGCTGCTACTGTTTTAAAATTGCATGGGCTTGCAGTTTCAACCTGTGCAGAATGTCTCAGCACAGTCATTCTCACATGCTGTTCATGGAAGAGCGCTGCCTTGCATGTTTTGAGTTGAGTTGAAGGTCCTTATTTTAAATGCTTGCATTTTATTTCACTTATGACCAACTCAATTTTTACATGATCATTTTCCAGTCTTTCATTTTCCTTTAGAATTAAACAGGCTGTATATGTTTGTCCCTTTAAGACTAATAGACGACTGCTGTCAGAACTCCATTATCTCCGTTTTTGTCGTTTTTTAGTGTTTGACAGTATTTGAAAGTGCCTGTTGTTCTTTACATTGTGTATAAATTTCGTGACGAATGGACCAAAAGAAACAGCCCAAAATTACTTGGAAGAAAGTCTGGTTCCATTGATGTACATTGAAAGTAAAATATGTTATTTTCTTGTCCTGTAAAGTTGTCATGTTGGAGATTCGAGATTTTGTTCTGACAGCAGCGACATGTAAATGACCTCTGTTGTGATCGGTTGCCCTATATTCTGATCTGAATCGTAAAACTAGTCCAACAGTCTATGATTTGGATACACTGATTTACAACCTTGACCCAGTTTGAATCTAAAAGAGAAACGCCTAAAAAGTGCTGTGGCCTCTGCAAATCAATGTACAACCCCAATTCCAATGAAGTTGGGACGTTGTGTAAAACTTAAATAAAAACAGAATACGATGATTTGCAAATCCTTTTCAACCTATATTCAATTGAATACACTACAAAGACAAGATATTTACAAGTTCCAACAGATAAACTTTGTTGTTTTTCGCAAATATTCACTCATTTTGAATTTGATGCCTGCAACACGTTCCAAAGAAGTTGGGACAGGGGCAACAAAAGACTGGGAAACTTGAGGAATGCTCAAAAAACACCTGTTTGGAACATTCCACAGGTGAACAGGTTAATTGGAAACAGGTGAGTGTCATGAATGGGTATAAAGGGAGCATCCCTGAAAGGCTCAGTTGTTCACGAGCAAGGTTTGGGCGAGGTTCACCACTTTGTGAACAACTGTGTGAGCAAATAGTCCAACAGTTTAAGAACAACGTTTCTCAACATGCAATTGCAAGGAATTTAGGGGTTTCATCATCTACAGTCCATAATATCGTCAAAAGATTCAGAGAATCTGGAGTTTCCTGCAATTAAGGAAAACCAACAGTGAATGCCCGTGACCTTCGATCCCTCAGGTGGCACTGCATTAAAAACCGACATCATTCTGTAAAGGATATTACCACATGGGCTCAGGAACACTTCAGAAAACCACTGTCAGTGAACACAGTTCGTCGCTCCATCTACAAGTGCAAGTTAAAACTCTGCCATGCAAAGCGAAAGCCATATATCAACAACACCCAGAAACGCCGCCGGCTTCTCTGGGCCCGAGCTCATCTGAGATGGACTGACGCAAAGTGGAAAAGTGCCCACATTTCAAATTGTTTTTGGAAATCATAGACGTCGTGTCCTCCGGGCCAAAGAGGAAAAGGACTGTCCGGATTTTTATCAGCGCAAAGTTCAAAAGCCAGCATCTCTGATGGTATGGGGGTGTGTTAGTGCCCATGGCAGGGGTAACTTGCACATCTGTGAAGGCACCATTAATGCTGAAAGGTATATACAGGTTTTGGAGCAACATCTGCTGCCATCCAAGCAGCGTCTTTTTCAGGGACATCCTGCTTATTTCAGCAGGACAATGCCAAGCCACATTCTGCACGTGTTACAACAGCGTGGCTTCGTAGTAAAAGAGTGCGGGTACTAGACTGGCTTGCCTGCAGTCCAGACCTGTCTCCCATTGAAAATGTGTGGTGCATTATGAAGCGCAAAATACGATAACGGAGACCCCGGACTGTTGAGCAACTGAAGTTGTACATCAAGCAAGAATGGGAAAGAATTCCACCTACAAAGCTCCAACATTTAATGTCCTCAGTTTCCAAACGCTTATTGAGTGTTGTTAAAAGGAAAGGTGATGTAACACAGTGGTAAACACGCCCCTGTCCCAACTTCTTTGGAACATGTTGCAGGCATCAAATTCAAAATGAGTGAATATTTGCAAAAAACTATAAAGTTTATCCATTTGAACATTAAATATCTTGTCTTTGTAGTGTGTTCAATTGAATATAGGTTGAAAAGGATTAGCAAATTATCGTATTCTGTTTACACAACGTCCCAACTTCATTGGAATTGGGGTTGTAATAGACATGCTAATGTATCAGTTTATTCCAGAGCTCACTACCACACACTTCTGCTCTAGTCAATCAGTGGCTTTGTTTGAAAGGATATGCACCCCTGTAGCTTTAGAGAATTTGCTGAATTCAAACAAGACATCTACGCCAGAACCCAGATACACAATACGGCATAGTGATGGAGTCATAAAAGTTGAATGAAACTTACTTTCCCATCTGCTTTCCTCATTTGTGCCTGATCTGTAGTCAGATCCACATGCTAGTCATCTCTGCTGATATACTCGAGGCCAAGAGCTACAGATCAGACAAAGTCAAGGAAAACACAACAAAAGAAGCTTCAATAAACTATTTGAATGCAGCCTCTGTCAGTCGAGTAGGTTTGGGTCAGTAAAAGGTCAGATTTACAAAGTTTCCACTTACCCAACGTTGGAGTCCATTGGCTGAGATATGTTTGGAGTCCAAATGTTGTGTCTTTAGTTAAAAGCTGGAGCTATGAAGCTAACATTGATAACAAACACTAGAAATCTATAGTCACCCAATTAGCCCAAATAATTTCTGTAAAAATACATCACCAAAGCTTCTCTGAACCTGTTCAAACCATATCTAGGTCTTTATTAAGGGTGTGTAGACTTAGGACTAGCTGTAAACTATTAAAAATGAACAGCCACTTAAGACAAGAAGTTCTGCATTCACAAACCACCTCAGGAGTAGGAGGCTGACCTACAGTCTGTATTTGTGACAATAACATTTGGAGGAATAGGACCTGCTATGTGAATGCCCTGGTGTTGTCCGAAATGGCTACCTTTGTGAGTGTGAACTGTTCAGTTTTGTTCATTTTAATAAGTCACAGCAAGTCACACTGCCCTCTAAAGCAGGGGTTCTCCTTTTCCCCTTAAGACCCACCTCTTTATAGCTTGAAAGCATAGCAGGCCACAAGAAAACAAAACTTTTTTTAATAAACTGTTATTTAATTAGAGTCTGAAAAAGATCACATGGTCCAATTGCAGAAACCTTGTAATGAAACCTTAAAAAATGCAAACAACGTTAAAAAATTTGTTTGGCTTTGTAGTATCTAGCTTTCAGGGCACCTTTGGACTGTGATGTTATATAAACAACTGTCCACTTTAGAACCTGCAGTCCACTGTGTTAGCGTAGTCACCTCCAACCCACTATATCTGCTTTGAATTTACCCTGTAAAGTCGCTGATGCTTAGCCAGCAGTCTGATCAGGCATCCACAAGCCAAGATGTGTGTCCTTGCTCTGCAGCTCGTGCTGCAGGAACGATATGAATGTCTATCAATCAGACAGATTATGAGGACAGTACTGCTAGAAGATTTAAACATTAAAACGCATTCCCACCAGAAGTGAACTGAACCAGGATTCACTTGGAAACAGATGGAGACCCACAGGTTTTTGCTGGAGAACGGTTCAGTTGTTTGATACAAACCTGAGTAGGGGTGACACACAAGGTCAAAACAGACCAAACTAAAGAAGAAGTTTGATAGGTCCACACGAACAAGTTAGTTGTGACCGTACCCTGAGGACCTACCTAACTATCCCCATTGCGTACCCACATCCATGTGGATTCAAACTGATGACATTTAATTTGTTTAGTCCTATTTATAATGTTTATAATTTGAAAGATGTATATTTTTTGTGTCTCAATGATTATTATTTTTATTATTATTTTTGCTTTTAAATAAAAAAAAAAGTTTTTTTCAAATGTTTTAATGACAGTGTTACCGGCCCAGTACAAACTACTGCCTCTCCCTGAGTGTATGCCTACGGACAGACAGAGGATGCGTCGTGGCCCACATGTGCAAATCAGCAAGTCTGTGCCGACATTCAATTATGACCTGAATGCAGTTTTTTTTTTACTTTATTTTTTTTTATTAGCAACAGATATATAGTACAAGAAATAGACAGGTATGTTATGACAAGACAAGCCACAAAGAGAGGAGAGAAATTAACATACAGCACCATTAGACAAACAAATAAAGTGAGACAAAAGAAAAAAATATTAATAATTATAATAATGACAGACAGGCAGTATGCTATGTAAACACAGTGGTAAGATATATGTATACACATATACATACAGACACACATTGAACATCTCTACACAACATGCAATAGTCTGTTACATCAATAATAAAACTGAATGCAGTTTGAGGAGGTTGAGAAAAGTGTTGGGGATGTATTGTCCATCCATCCATCCATCCATCCATCCATCCATCCATCCATCCATCCATCCATCCATCCATCCATCCGCAATGTTAGCCTTGTAGCTCGAGTTCTAAACTAAAGAAGCACAGTTTGGACTCCAAACATGTCATGGCTGATTGACTAAATCTGGGGTGAGTGGACAACTATTCCTTAAACAATTCAGTGGACGTTGTGGTCAATAAAGTTACAATTACAGAATATTATGTTTTTCCTGATTGATAAAAGATATTGTTATCACAAAAAGCCCACCATACAGAATTAGAACTGTTAACCACAGTTGTGTTCTTCTGTTTTACTTTTTAGTTAGATGATGTAGAGCAGAGTGCATTAGTGTGCTAAAAATTCTTAGACATAATACAGATAGTAAATAAATGCTTTAAAATGGTTCCTCACAGAGTCAAGGATACATCAGTACATACTGAATGTAACTGAACTGAATCACACGGTTGGGCTTGTTAATGAGCTGATTAGTTAACACAAGTGGCAAAAAAACAACACTAATCTGTACAAGGCTGTGGCACCCTGGAAAACATCTGAGAAACAGCAAATCTGCCTCATGTGACCTTGCAAAAATGCCATAGTCAGGTTTATCCAGAGTGCTGATGCACAGCCAGTTTGCCCTTCACTTCCTCATAACTGATCAAATGAGGAGATGGTCAGCATTCTTATTGCATAAATATGAGCCAGAGATGGATTTTTATGAAGTCACACGACATTACTGTAAGGCATTACTGAAAACAGAAAATAACACTGAGTAAAAGGTGCTCTTGAATATTTTTCAGATGAGAGTAAACACAGTGAGTCCTGAGGCCCAAAAACAGTCTATTCCCAGTTGGTGTATTTACTGCACAGCACCACAGACAGCCTCTCTTATTAGTCCTCCGGGAGTTAAACTGTTTTCTGTGTGTGTGTGTTGGCTATAAATATAGAGTGCAAAAGTCAAAGACCACCCTTTGTTGTTTTTATTTTACCATCTGGTAACTACAACTATAAACTACATACAGCTTTGATTCTTTTGCTCCTTTCAAATTTTCAAATACATATTCAGGGACATTTTTCCACACCTCCAAAGTTCAGTCTTAGAAGTTGGTTGCATTTTCTTCTTTCTATTATTCCAAAAAAATCCCAAACGCATTCAGTCTTCACTCTGGGGTGATCAGCCCATTGTTCTGAGAATATCAGCACCTTCTTTGAATTGCAAATGTTCCTTTTTTTATTTATTTCTGTTTCGCAGTAAGAGCTTCCTGACAGCTGCACATTCTTTCAGACGCATAGGGTTGAGTTTTTTTCTCACATTGAAAAGATGGACAGAAACTCCTGTGGATCTTTTTAGACACTGTGCAACAGTTGCATAAAACCAAACACACAATGCAATCTCCACAAGCAAACACTGGCAGTACAATGGGTTGTACTGATGGGTGACTTCCAGCGTGGCAGTCATTTGATGTCACCTTTCCAACAAGTCATTTATCAAATTACTCTCCTGCTAGAGCTGCCCCTGTCAACAGTAAGTGTTGTTATTGTGAAGGAATAATGTCTCGCTGTAACAGCAGCTTTGCTCTGTAGGGCCACAGAAATTCACAGAAGAGAACCACTCAGTGCTGAAGCATGTAAAAATAATCTCAGCTGCAGCTCTCACAACAAAGTTTCAAACTGCTTTTGGAAGCAACAGTGAAACGTTTAGCTGGGGCTTTATTATTGGGTTTCCATGGTGACCAATCACATATAAGCCTAAGATCATAATGCTTGATGCCATGTGTCATCTGGAGTGGTGCAAAATTATCCACCATTGGACTTTGGAGCAGTGAAAGCACGTTCTCCAGAGTGATGAATCATGTCTCACCATCTGTCAGTCTGATGGATAAATCCAGTGTAAAACCTCCTAAGACCAACATAAATTTATATATTTAGTGAAAATTCAGAGGTAGTACAAGCTCTCATCACATCTCATCATGTCCAGAAACTTGTAGACACCTACTCTAGTGTTTCTTCTGTAATAAAGGCCATTGATGGGGTGTTTGCCCAGCTTGTACTCTTCTGGAAAGGCTTTACATTAGATATTGAAACATTGCTGTGAGGATTTGATTGCATTCAGCTACAAGAGCATTAATGAGGTCAGGTACTGAGGTTGATTAGTCCTGCGTCACTCTAGATCATCCCAAGGGTATTGGATGGAGCGCCATCTCTCCAGAGAACACAGCTCCATTGCTGGGAAGCCCAATGCTGGGGGGCTTTATTCACTTTATACTCATTTAGCCAACACTAAGGGCATAGTGCCCTTAAAGTCATTGCACACTGTATGTGGCACATTGCATCACATCAGCAACAAACTCAAACCTGTTGTTGGTACATTATGCCATTACTACGTTAAAGTGTACATTGGCCTTTAAGCTCACGTGCAGCTGCTTCAGAAGGCCCAACTCTATTGGTCAATGCTTTTCTATGTAGACTAAACAAGCTGTGTGCACACCTGAACCCCTCTGTCAGCAATGAAAGCACCTTAAAGCTGCTGAACTTACTAATAAGAAAGTGTCTGAATACTATTGGACTTGCAGTGTGTGTGTGTGTGTGTGTGTGTGTGTATATATGTATATTTTATATATATATATATATATATATATATATATATATATATGTATACACATATATATACACACACACACACACACACACACACACACACACACACACACACATACCTACCCCTATGGAAAGAGAGACAACGAAGGGGAGAGAGAGAGAGAGAGAGAGAGAGCGAGAGAGAGCGAGAGAGAGAGAGAGAGAGAGAGCGAGAGAGCGAGAGCGAGAGAGAGAGAGAGAGAGAGAGAGAGAGAGAGAGAGAGACTGTGCTAACTGCACGTCAGCGCTTCCTCTTCGCTCTGTTCTATTCTATTCTCACCTTTCAGTGAGGCAGATTTTCCACTGTTCCACAGAACCACATCAGCCAGGCCTCAATGGATTAATTACAAACCCTCCATCCCCCCCTCCCCTCCTAACGTCTGCCCTGTAGGATCATTAAATATAGCCATTGGAACATTTGTTAACTGCTATTATCTGCATGAAGGGTTGGTTCATGTTTTTTTCCCCAAACAGCACGAGGGGGGGTCTCGATTTTTTTAAGAAACAACAGGATGATTGCATTGGTTTAATGAGTCTGTGCAAACATAATAATGTGAATAAGCACGCAGCCCAGTTTAGGCAAAATGTTGAAAACAAATGCCAAAAGCATTCAGATGTCTTCAGGAAGCGGTGGCCTGAGTGTAGCGTTCATTTACTAATGAATCACTGAAGGACTCATCAGATAAAAACGTTATAATATTTCTCCCAGAGATGCTAATGTTGCTAAAAATGATAAAATGCATTTGGGGCCACTAAACCTGACCTCATTTGGCTGAAGTATTTCTTTAACCTGGAACCAACTCATTTCATTCTATGCCTTAGGAGAGAAATTACGCAAACTGACCTCAAGGGTGGGCAGTATATGTTATCGTCATCATGATAAATTGTCACAGTACATTACATCTGTAACTACCTCGTATCTACAAAATTGTGTGTATATATATTTATTTGTGTGTGTGTGTGTGTATACACCTGCATATATTCATATTTTAAAACTTCATATATATATTGCGCCTTATTTTTCATATAAACACGTAAACAATTATACAGACTCATATTTTTCTTCCATATGGACGCCTAGTTTTGATTACCTATAACAGCACAATTCAGTTCGTCAGCATAGGGTTTTAAATTGCAAACTCACTATTATGCAGCCACTCTACACAAATTGTGTTGCAGAATCTCATTTTAATGGAATTTTGGCCAAGAATGCATTTGTTGGCAAAGAATGGAGAGCAATTACAGAGAGCCTGTAAATAAAAAAAATAATAGTGTATAGTAACTATAGTTGCATGCAGACGTTTGGGCACCCCAAACATATTTTGTTGATTTTTCTAGTGAAAAGAAGTAAAGAAAAGACAACCGCTGCAGCAAACTATTAAAAATTGTCAATGCACAGTTATAAGTCTCAGAACATAATTAACTTGTTGGACTCCTTAGGAATGGTAAGTCAGAGCATAATATGCAGCTCTAAGCAGCTGGCTGAAGATCAGAATATAAAGCTAATTGTTGCCTAGGAAGTGGCTGAGGGCTACGAAAAAATATCAAAGTGCTTCCAGTTCCACTGTCTGAAATGTCATTAAGGAATGGGAGTTAACTGGAACTGTCAAAGTCAGTTGTGTGGCAATGCTGGAAAGTCCAAAACTCTCCAAGACTGACCAAGATAGAACTGCTTGTGTGTTGGTGTGTACATTTACAGCGCTGGGTGAATTTTTGCATTTTGTCCAGTCTGACTTTGCAAACCTCAGGAGAACTAAAATATGGATACTGTGTATTGATATATTTTTGCCATATTATCAACATTTACTCAGACTAGTGTAAAACCTTCTCGGACTAGTGTAAAATCTACTCAGACTAGTGTAAAACCTTCTCGGACTAGTGTAAAATCTACTCAGACTAGTGTAAGACCTTCTCGGACTAGTGTAAAATCTACTCAGACTAGTGTAAAACCTTCTCGGACGAGTGTAAAATCTACTCAGACTAGTGTAAAACCTTCTCGGACTAGTGTAAAATCTACTTAGACCAGTGTAAGACCTTCTCGGACTAGTGTAAAATCTACTCAGACTAGTGTAAAATCTACTCAGACTAGTGTAAAACCTTCTCGGACTAGTGTAAAATCTACTCAGACTAGTGTAAAACCTTCTCGGACTAGTGTAAAATCTACTCAGACTAGTGTAAAACCTTCTCGGTCTAGTGTAAAATCTACTCAGACTAGTGTAAAACCTTCTCGGACTAGTGTAAAATCTACTCAGACTAGTGTAAAACCTTCTCGGACTAGTGTAAAATCTACTCAGACTAGTGTAAGACCTTCTCGGACTAGTGTAAAATCTACTCAGACTAGTGTAAGACCTTCTCGGACTAGTGTAAAATCTACTCAGACTAGTGTAAGACCTTCTCGGACTAGTGTAAAATCTACTCAGACTAGTGTAAAACCTTCTCGGACGAGTGTAAAATCTACTCAGACTAGTGTAAAACCTTCTCGGACTAGTGTAAAATCTACTTAGACCAGTATAAGACCTTCTCGGACTAGTGTAAAATCCACTCAGACTTGTGTAAAATCTACTCAGACTAGTGTAAAACCTTCTCGGACTAGTGTAAAATCTACTCAGACTAGTGTAAAACCTTCTCGGACTAGTGTAAAATCTACTCAGACTAGTGTAAAACCTTCTCGGACTAGTGTAAAATCTACTCAGACTAGTGTAAAACATTCTCGGACTAGTGTAAAATCTACTCAGGCTAGTGTAAAATCTACTCAGACTAGTGTAAAACCTTCTCGGACTAGTGCAAAATCTACTCAGACTAGTGTAAAATCTACTCAGACTAGTGTAAAACCTTCTCGGTCTAGTGTAAAATCTACTCAGACTAGTGTAAAACCTTCTCGGACTAGTGTAAAATCTACTCAGACTAGTGTAAAATCTACTCGGATTTGTGTAAAATCGACTCGGATTTGTGTAAAACCTACTCGGACTAGTGTAAGACCTTCTCGGACTAGTGTAAAACACTCAGACTAGTGTAAGACCTTCTCGGACTAGTGTAAAACACTCAGACTAGTGTAAGACCTTCTCGGACTAGTGTAAAACACTCAGACTAGCTTAAAAGACTGACCAACACTATTACACACATGGTGCTGCGACTTACAGCCTTGAGCATGATATTGATCACACTACTGTGCCAACTTTTACACAATAGGTCATTTCTCCAAAGGCAATGTTTTATTGCTTTCAACAACTTCAATGCATCACTTTTATCAGTGTAGGTTCATACCAGACCTGACAGACAGAATTAAAAATCAATGTTTCATTCTCATCAATGCCGCATTCAGTGTGCTCTGAGATAATTTAGTTTTTTTTAAAGCAGGCACAAAGACGCATCCTTATCTCACACTCAAAATACGGAATAGGTTCTATGACCATAACAGAACCTTTCTGGTGCTATACAGAACCGTATTTAAAAGTTTGTTAAAGAACTTTATACAAATAGTTATCCATTATGGAGAAAACAACAACAACAACAACAACAACAACAACAACATGATAACCATTTGGAAGCAACTGTGAACTAAAATCATTCATTTCAGTTCCATGGTTCTACACAGAACCACTGCCTTTACTAAAAAACCCTTGAAGAACCTCCTGTTTAAGCTAAACAGAGTAAGACAGGCTCTTTAGTATCATACTGGTATACACAGCTTTTAGTCAGTGTAAAGTGAAAAACACAGAAACACAGCACTCATCTTCACTAAACAGAACAGAACAGCCTCTTAACTGGTATAATGGTGTGATACTACATCTTTTGTCAATGGAAAGCCAAAAACACACACACACATACAGCCATGCACCACACATATTTGTGCACTGTTCCAGTAGCTCTGACTGTAGTCTCAGTATTTCATTTTGGACTTCATTAGCAGAACAGAGCCAACTTGGAGCTGAAAGATCCAAATAAACAGTGCTATAAATACTAAGGCACACACACACACACACACACACACACACAATCACAATCACAAACAAGGATCAACGCCAGAAGCCTCAAGACTGCAGAGAGCTGGATTGTAGGATCAATTTGTACAAATAGTAGACTTTCTCAGTCCTCATTATGAAATACACACACACACACACACACACTCAGATATCAGACTTCATATGTATTATC
This sequence comes from Pygocentrus nattereri, assembly GCF_015220715.1. Taxonomy (NCBI): domain Eukaryota; kingdom Metazoa; phylum Chordata; class Actinopteri; order Characiformes; family Serrasalmidae; genus Pygocentrus; species Pygocentrus nattereri. The sequence goes on along the minus strand of NC_051222.1, from coordinate 27,066,182 downwards.
GAAATGTATCTGTATGTAATTATATGTCCAATATATACATGTAAATGAAAGTAAACATATGTAATAATAAGGGCCCATTTTGTTTATTCATATGTAAGTAACTTTATGTAATAATGTGTTCCATATATTATGTCTGTCTTTTTTGTTGATTTACTTTTTTGCATAATTTGAGAAGTTAATTTTCCCTTTTCACTGTTACAATTACGTAATGAATGGAACAATACAAATGGTCCAAAATTACTTGGGAAATATTTTAACAATAATTTACAATACAAGTGAAGAACGTCTTTTTCCTTTACCTACAAAGTTATTTTAGGTTTTGTTTTGGCAGTGATATGTCCCACATATATAATGTATCAAAGTATCTATGGGTAATAATATGTCCTATGTGTATTACACGTGTAGATGTCTGTATGTAATTATCGGCGACTAAAATGAAATGTTTTTTTTTTCAGTTTAAAAACAATGAAAAACTTTTTTTTTTTTAAACTTCACAAACTCAGGACAAAGTCTCCAACAAAGTTAGAACATCTTTGCACTAAAAATGCTGCTAATTTCCCTTCAAAAGAGCTGCATCTCAATGTCTTCAGTCACCCTTTTCAGTGCTTCCCCTGCAGCAACCCAGCTGCACTGAAGGCCTCAGGGCATCTCAAGCTGGATTCAGGTAAATTGCACAGATTAGCGTGTTGCCATCTGGAATTACCGTGACATTAACATCAACTAGGCTACAAAAACATCCACGGAAAAATTACATACAAACATCCGTTGTCGGCTTCAAAGCCTCTGAAGGTTCAGTTATTGCCTTCAGTAGCTGACTTATACTCATACTTATACTTATACTCTTATTCCTGTCTTTATTGGGATATTTCCATTTTTTCTGTATCACTGTAGCTAAATTACTCTCAACAATCACTTTTGAACATCTTTGGCATTTGCAGAATGCTGGAATGAGGAATGGCACAAGTTGTTCATTCAATATTTATTTAATGCATGAATATATTCACTGTTACAAAAAAAAAAAGACTATCTTTTTAGGACATGCCTATATTCCTGTTTGCATAGTTAATTCTGGCCACATTTGGTCCTCACAAAGAGCCAAATACACACACAAACATAGTTCCCTCCACCTGGGTTCGCTAGCTCACAGCAGGGAGTTTAAAGAGAAACCCCATCAGCCCATCAGGGATGCAGCACCACGCACTTCATTTCAAACAGCATGAACGGCCTGCTGATGAACCACAGGCTCCAGCAGCCGCAGCAGCAGCCCGACTTTCTGAAAGCAGGTATTTCTGCCCCCCACTGAGAGGCAATGAGGGTTTGAAATAGAGGCTGTGAGGAGCTAGAGATTATATGGACATTTGCAGTGGTGAACCATGACTATTAGAGCTAGCCTTCAGTTCGGGCCACCACAAATATCAACACCTGGTCAAAAAAACAAGAAAAAAAACAAAACACTTTTTCAATAATGCTAATCTCCACTTGCTCCTATGGGATGTGCTACGTTATGTTATGCTTATGTAATGTTATGCTAGTGCTAAGATAACAAAGCTCTTAAATATAGTCATTTTGCTAAATATCTGATCCTAGTTTAGCTACTTTTCTCTGGCTGAAAGGGTAAAACCTTGTCCTTGAAGGAAATGTGGTGCAGACTAACAATAAACTGTCTCGAAAAAAGCAAACTAAAGCTAGCTTGATTGCATTTATTAGCACATCGATCGGTAGATAGTAGTCAGGATTGGTTGACGCCACAGAAACTCCCAATAATATCCATATATAATCCCTCCAGTAGGCCCTGGGACGACCTCAGGGTCTTGTCCCAGAAGGCCGTGCCTGGTAAACCTCCACAGGGAGTCCTGAACAAATGCCCGAAGCACCTTAACTGGCTCCTCTCAGTGTGGAGGAGTAGCAGCTCTACTTTGAGCTCCTCTCAGACAACCGAGCTCCTCACCCTATCAAGTAGACTGCAGCCTGCCACCCTGCGGAGAAAGCTCATTTCTGCCACTTGTATCTGTGATCTCATTCTTTCGGTCATTACCCAAAGCTCATGACCACAGGTCAGGGCCAGCATGTAGATCAACCGGTAAACAGAGAGCTTTTCCTTAAGGCTCACCTCACTCTTCACCCTTACAATGCATTACTGCTGCGGCCTGTCCCAGCCTGCGGCCGTTCTCACGATCCCTCTTCCTATCACTCGTGAACAAAACCCCGAGATATTTAAACTCCTTCACCTGGGTTAGGTCCTGTCCCCTTACCTGGAGTGGGCATGTCATCTTTTTCTGGATGGTGGTTTTGATGCAATGGCTAATCAGTATATGTACTAACTAGTTTGGAGAAATCATTAGTCCCTGTCTGAAGGCCTAGAAAGCCCTGAGGTTTCCCCTCTGCACATTGTGATAGGGATGGATGACATCACAAATTTCTTTTCTCAATTCCTAACAACGGAACATCGAGGGTAGATAGATGCTTTTATTTTTTTAATGCTTTTAAAATTATTCCTAAAAATAAAAAGTCTGTTCCTTCTGACTGTAACAGTGAAAAACATTACATGTGGACTTCAGTCTGAGAAGATACTGGCTAGTCTTAAATGTTGATGTGTCAATAATACAATGATACAAAATGCTCACAGGATGTTTTTAATCATGTCCATAGTTTTGAGGTTGTAGAGACGACCAGTACTGCTGTGGTCTGTCAGTCTGACCAACAGGGCGGCTCAATGATAAACTCACTTTTAAACCCCATATTGATGAATTGGTTGTCAAATGTAGAAAAAAGCTCAGTCCTCTATACAGAAATAAACCCTGTATCTCCATGTATGTAAGGAAAGGAATAGTTGAGGTAACCTTACTATCTGTCATGGACTGCGATGATGTAATTGACAAAGACGCACCTACCAGCTCCCCCAAACCGCTGGACTCAGTCCATCACTCGGCACTGAGGTTCATTACTAGACTGTATGAAAAAGTGGGGTGGCCCTCACTAGCAGCTCAGCGGGAAACACACTGGTTCATTTTTATTTATAAAACTCGCTCCGGCCAAATGGCTGAATATATTACTCCAGTGACGTCTGTAAATCATGGTGTTTATCAGACGCGCTCCAGTGGTTGGATCACATGCCAGGTACCATTTGAGTCTTTTTTATTTTTTTATTTATTATTTGAAATGTTTTTAATACATTATTAATAACTTGCTCTGTATATACTTGGTATTGTAACTGTGTATATGAGGGTCACCCTCAAATGTTGTCCAAGATTAAATAAAGGTTGATTGATTGATTGATTGATGCAGCTGAATAACTGAGAATGAATTTCTCAAACCAGAGAAATGACTCATCAGATAAGGCCAAGCTAAAAGCCAAAGTTAGCAAGGTAGTTGCCTCACTCTATGGACATCTTTCTTTCGTTTAGCTTCTTCTCTCTGGCTGAAAGGGTAAAAACTCTCTGGAGTCTGTTTTGAGTTGAATAAGGACAGAATTGGTGTTTCTTTATGATTTTGCGTGACGACCGAGGTAGAAGTTACATTAATGCTAGTGTGCTTGTATTTATTAGCGTACAGATCAGTGGCTGGCACTGGTTGACACCACAGAAATACCTTATCGTTGTGTGATGCATTTGCGTAAAACATGCTGGGTACTGTAGTGACTAAACAGTGATGACTGAAAAAATGAAAATAATGATTTGTTCTCTTTTCTAAACCATCATCAAATAATCACATACTGGAACTCTTGTGGCCCTGAAAGACTTCGATGCTCATCACTGCCAACATCACAACAAGGGGACTCATTGGATGGGCAGCGTTTGCATTATTGCAGAGATATTGCTGTCACAGATATTCACAATATGAATGCTATTTAATCACCCACTTAGTTTTAATATGTTCATTTAGTGCAGACAAACATTTGTTTCAAAAGCATTTGCTGGAGCGGGGTGTCCCCAGACTTTTGACTGGCAGCTCCAGCTCTTGTTTACTGAGCATCAGGCTGTTTTTGAGGCAAAATTTCGCATCAGGTGTTCATCATTTAAATAGCACTGAAGTGGTCATTACCTTCACAAAGGACTGGCCTTTCTCCAGACGTTTTGAGAGGGAGTGAGAGAGGCCAAAGATTTCCTTTGAAAAAGACACTTGAAACATTTTGTTCGGGAACAAGTGCCAATCGGCTTCCCCTTTTGTAGTGGTAATCTGCTCTTTTCAAAAGAGCCCATAAGCCTCCGTGTATCGAGCAAAATCTTATTTTGAACTCTTCGGTTCACTCACGCATTAAAAAAGATGAGCATTGGTGAAGTCTTAGACTCACACATACGATTAAAAGAAAGATTGGTTAAGATTTAGTTATAGATATATACATACATATATATATTATAGAACACTGACAACACACATTAGCAGAACTCACTATTAAACCACTATCCATCCATCCATCCATCCATCCATTTTCTAAGCCGCTTCTCCGTCAGGGTCGCAGGGGGGTGCTGGAGCCTATCCCAGCAGTCTTCGGGCAGAAGGCAGGATACACCCTGGACAGGTCGCCAGTCCATCGCAGGGCAGACAGACAGACAGTCACTCACACCCAGGGGCAATTTAGCATGTCCAATTGGCCTGACTGCATGTCTTTGGAATATGGGAGGAAACCGGAGAACCCGGAGGAAAGACACGGAGAGAGCATGCAAACTCCACACAGAGAGGACCCTGGTCGCCCGGCCGGCCGGGGAATCGAACCCAGGCCCACCTCGCTGTGAGGCGACAGCGCTACCCACCACGCCACCGTGCCGCCTCTATTAAACCACTAAATTACTAAAAACCTTTGTGATGTCCATAAGCTTTGACCATTATGTAAAAGAGCTACACTTCTAAGAAGAAGAACGGTTTATTGAGATTTAATAATTTTATTAATAATAATGTTTATTAATAATAATGTAAAAATGCAACACCTGAACTCTGAGATGAAGTTTTGCAACAAGGTTTTGGCCTGAAATCTATGTTTTAAAATACATTCGTGACGGAGAGGAACATGTCGGGTGTTAAAAGGCAAAATAGTTCCCAAATAAATGGTATTTTTCAATTACCACTATTTATCATCATCAGCATTACACCTAAAGCTTTAAAAACATGTTAATTCACTGCTCATTGGATGGCAAATAAAATGCATATACAACACTCCTTAACGCTGGTAAATTCACTGTAACGCTCAACGTCTCATGACTTATTGCTTCAATTAACAGCAGGCCACAGACAAAAGTATTTCTGCAAATAAACTGTCACAGCATGTTATTTGTGCAATATACATTATTGAATACTCGAGTCTGTTGGACTGTAATAAACTTAGAGCAATGCATAACCTACATTTGAAACCTTCGCTTAGCTGTGAAGCCCACAACACTAAACACTGAAAATTATGCCATTCTGTTAGCGCTCAGATGAAAGTCACAGCATTTGCTCTGCAGCTATACAGCAGACAGCTCTCTATAATCCAAGGGATTTAACACACTGCCATTGAAACACTGAAACACCCTTCAATTCTTTTCATTCTCACTGTTTCTCGTCCTCCCACACACACACTGTCAGGCTTTCACTCAGCGTGTATTAAACAGAGAGGAAGTAGGAGAGGAAAGCATGTTAACGCTTCTCTGCTGGCTCGAGAACAGTTCTAGTCAAGTGGAGGATAAAAATAACACTCCAGTGCTTTGTTTATGCAGCCCGGAGATCAGTTGTGTAGTACAGTGGGTGGTAAAAGAAACCCAGTGTGACTGTGAACCTTCTGCCAATTAAATAGCCTTGCCGGCGCCACCATTAGGGACGTTATTAGTCTGTGGTCAGATACGGCCGGCTTCCGCTGATCTGAGACCTGTGTCAAAACCAGAATACTGACTTTTAAGAGGCGGTTTGGCAGAAATCAAACATTGTTATTATGATTAGCCATAATTAGGTGTTTTTTTTTTTAATATAACTTTTGTTCATGTTAGTAAGTCAAACCATGTCAGAAACCACATAAGCAAATTTGAGGTTACATCGGAAATGCTGCAGTTTTTATTGATGTTTAGCTAATTTGCTATATAATAACAGAAGAACGTAGCTACTGCTTGAGCTTCGTAATAGTGATCAATTGTGGTTTGAAGCTTTCCGAGTCAGAATTGTTCAGCGGTGATAGGAATCAGATGTATGAAGAGTTTATTGCCTCTAAAAGCTACATCACAGAAAGTTCCATCCATCCATCCATTTTCTAAGCCGCTTCTCCGTCAGGGTCGCGGGGGGGTGCTATGTTTTCCTGACACACTTTGGGCCCATTAACCAATCAGTCATTGCTTGAATGGCACAGCCTATTTGAGTATTGCTTCTCACCATGTGTGTCCGCTCAGAGCCACAATTTACCCACCTTTTAATGGCTACTCCTAGCATGATAATGCAGCATTTCACAGGCCAAAACTCATCTCAAACTCATTTCTTGAACATGACAATGAGTTCAGTGTTCTTCTGTGGCCTTTCCTGCCACCGGATCTGAATCCAAAAGACCGTTTTTGGGATGTTATGTTGTATAACAGGAGATTCACAGCATGAAAGTACACCTGAAAAATCAGCAGGAATTGCATGATGCAACCCTGTCAACACTCAAAGGAATGTTTCCATCTTGTGGAATCTATGCCACTAAGAACTGAGACAGTTTTGAGAACAAAGGGAGGCCCTACCCAGATTTAGTACAGTGTTCCTAACAAAGTGCTAGGTGAGGAAGTGTCAGCACTTATTAATGTACATGTGCTCCCTCAGAACTGAGTGAAGTGTTAGCAGGGCAGGCCAAAAAGCAAGATCAGATATTACCACAAATACAGAGACACAGCTGTACAGGCAGTGCTGAAGGCTCTTTGTTGACTCTGAAACGAGTCTTTGAGGGCAGAACAATCCTCGATCTGAGCCAGGGGGCGGGAGTGGGGGATGACCGAGAACCGCACAGCCTGATGTTTCATGACACACACACATCCCAGCTGTCTACTGTTTCTGTCCGTATCAGTCCTGAATTTACAACATTATACCAGCCAGAGACTCACACACCACTTGTGTACAGCACTCTATTGTACAAGCATCACCAGACACCTGCAACAGCTCCACTAGCTAAAAACTCTATTAGCCTACAGCACCATAATGATTCATCCAAATTAGCATGCATCTGGCATCAATGACATCAATGGTGGTACATGTATCTTTTTGCTTGATTACCACTGCTGTGATAATATCCATGTCCTCTAGTGCCCCTATTGAACAGTCAGTTATGGTCACGCTAGGCTAACAGTGCTGTGCATTCATTTTAGTCACTTTACAATCAATGAAGCAACAAAGTAATCAGATTGTATTGCAGCTCTTCGGTTACAGGTCTGTAATAAATACAGATTACCTGTAATATGTACCAGAATACGCTTTAAAAGTAAGACTACCAGCTCTGCTAACTAGCATTGACTTATACAGCGGAGCCCATAAACGTGTACAGTAACGTTATTAATCAAAACAAAAGCGCAAGAGAGATAGTACAAACATTAGATGTGGACACAACAGCTGTTTGGCCCATTCCTAAAAAGAAGTACTGGTAAGCTCCATGGAACTGGTGAACAACTGTGGTGGATGACAGAAGAATTCTTGCCAATAAATAAATAACTAACTAAACAAAATAGACCCTTCACAACAGCTGGCCAGATCAAGAACACTTTCCAGGAGCTCAGCATATCTGTGTCACAGTCAATAATCAAGACTTCAGCAGAGTAAATACAGAGGGTTTACCACAAGATGTAGACCAATGATCATAATCCAAAGCATACAACCTCATACGTCAAGCATGGTGGAGGTAGTGCTATCATGTGGATGTACTGCTGCCAATAGAGCTGGTACCCTATTTATTGATGTGACTGCTGACAAAAGCAGCAGAGTTCTGAAGTGTTTATGGCTATATTATCTACTCAGATTCAGTCAAAACTGTGGACATTGCTTTACAATGCAGCTGGACAACAACCCAAAGCATACTGAGAAAGCAACCCAGCTTTTTTTTCTTTTTTAAGGCAAAGAAATGGAATGTTCTGCAATAGCCATGTCAATTACCTGACCTCTGTCCAAATTAGTCAACTCAGTTCAAGTATTCAAAAATGACAATTTATGATTGTTAGTTTCTCCAATTTCTTTTGAGCCCCTAATAATGAAGGACGGTGAATAGGGTCCACCCAATTTGGACGTAAACCAGCATATACCAGCAAATTAAATGTCAAGGTCTGAACTCCAATATGCTGTGGTTAATAGCCAAAATAACAACATCTGCGCCAACATGACTGTAGGAGTGAGCTAAGGCATCGGGAGAGTTTGTCTCTCACTAGAGGTGAGACCTGTGCCTTTGAGACGCAACTCGTCCAGGCCTGACTGGTACTACTAAATTTGAAACTTGTGCTTAAGTTGGCTGACAAAAAATTTACGAGAACAACTCATCTACAGTTTTCTAAAAGCAGAGCTTTTGCTTTAGCCAATACTGACTTAACTATGTGTGGCTGGAGAAATGACCAGTCCTCCTGCTATCACAGCTCAAAATACTACTGAAATCTCTACACCAGGGAATTCCACTAAAATTTGCAAAGGTCCGATTACACCAAAGTTCTTGCTTGCAAAGGGTTGGATGAACAAATTAACATTAGTGAATGGCAACCACGGCTGTTTTTAAATGCTTAACTGTTAATAATTCTTCCAGGTAGCTAATAAAACACAATAAGACTCATCAAATATATTTTGATAAACTGTTTTAATTTGGGTAAAAGAAATTCGAAGGAAAAAAAAGGTGGAAATTTCATGTTGAGCTTTGGGTTTATTTTATTATCTTCACAGCTGAATTTTGTCAGTAGGTTAATTCAAAGTGAATTCACTGTGGCACTTAATGCTTTCACTTTTGACTCACCACAGTCTCTGATCAGATGAGACACATTGCTTTTGTGCTTAAAACGGGGAAAACAGTTCTCTACTCATTTGTTTTTAAATACTTTGTTTTTTTGTGTAGATTTTGTTTAAGTGGTATACATAAATCTAAATGAATAAGCCACAACACAGGACTGTTACAGAAGCTGTGTTGTTCATGTTCATGTTGCTGAAATTAATTGGCATTGATATAGAACCGTTTTCAAATATTTGATTTGTTATTAAAATACTTTGCTGGGTCCACAGCTGGACTGCAGGCCGGCAGTTGACAAACCCTGCTTTACATTGTACATGACCAGTGTGCTTTTTACCTGAAGTAACAAAAACGAAAGACCGTTTCACAATGAAGACGTTTTAAAGATTTCTTTTTTTTTCTTTACGAGCTTTCATTTGTATTTCATCCATAACAAACATTAGTAAGAATGACTTTGTTTTACACATACAAGGTATTTCCTTCAAATAAAAACAAACCTACATGAAGCACTCATTATGAAACAGACCGAACCAAGCCAAAATTTGGCCTTTATGTCAGACAGCAGACAGCAGTCTGCACTAAGAGAGCCCGATAATGACACTGGTTACCTGATCACCTGTTTCAGGAATTTTGAATATGCACACAAGTGAAAAAGAAGAGATGTTAGCTTGTGTGAGGGGGAGCCGGTAGTGCTTTTATTCAGAAACTGTAACAATGGGCAGTGTCTATCCTACTCTTCCACTAGCGGCGGAGGAGAAAGCTTGAGGCTGAAGTTTTCACTGTGGTAGATGCTTCCCGTTCCCGGATGGGTGGGGTTCAGCAGCCCTGCCTTCTCGTTGCTATGGCAATGGGAGATTTCTGTGAGGATAGACAACTGGGAAAAAAGGAGAAAAGAATGTAAACAACACAGCTTTATGAATACACCCTAAAAATTTACAATAACTTTTTCCACATTATGCCTTGAACACAGAATTTAAAAGCAGTTTGTTCCGTTAAAGAACAATTTTAGGTACAAGCTAGACATTTAATATTGCACATTTCCTCACGGTTCTCTCCTGCTGAGTGTTCGTTAAAGCCTACAGGCATTAAATCAGCTAATTAGTCTGGCCTCTTGAGAAAACCTTATGTTTCTCTTTTTAAAGGTGATTTTTTTTTCTGTTGGCTTCATTAATTCGTAGCAGCACTGATTCAGCCGCAAGCTAAGAATGACGAGGGTTCATATGCTGACCTTGACTAACACAGACTCAAAAGCATCATACTGCAATGCATACAATGCTGTGACTCATTCACACACATATAAAACACTAAGGAACACACAACGAGCCCCTGCCCACATACACACGCACACACACACACGTTCTCTCACTAGCTGTGTTAGGAAACTCCAGGTTGTTCATTATAGTGGATTGAGGCCGAGGGATTTCAGAGACACTCTGCAGTCAATGTCCATTTAACTGATCAGCACTGTTGAATCAAACAGTGTCATCCAGCCCTAATTCAACTTATGCTGCTAATATGTTTATATGACATTTGATTAGTTCATTTTTACAGTGAAATACAGTACTGTGCAAAAGTTAGAGACCACATTTGACAAAGCCAACTTACTGTTCTTTATTTTATTATTCTATCCTGGTTTGGTAGTGTTTCATGGGTAGTAATTTTTGAGCTAGAAGCATGAAACTTGGTAGGACTGCAGAGCCTATACAGAAATAACATGCTTGGGCTTTTGAGCTCAATGAAATGTTTTTTCTTCAGTGTTCACTCAAACACGATATTTCTTTTCCCACAGAAAATGAATGGTGAAATGTTGAGAAACCCAGGTTAGGTTCAAATCTACTTCCCCAAATGTTATATTAGCAACTACTTGGGATACCTAGCAATGGCCTAGCAACACCTTCACAACCAACTAATATTTCATAGCAATGTGAACTTAATTTAAGCATTTTCACCTTCTAGTTTGACTGGCAGGCAAAACAGCCATTAAGTAGAATCAGGAAAAATACGAAACCATACGTTATGGTGCTTAAGCCCTCTGCACCTACATGCTATTTAAAACCATTTATCTGATATTAAATGAGTTTTGCCATCTCTCATTATAACACATGCAAGTGTACATAAATACAGAAATAAGATATTATATTTTTTAAAAAGTAGCTGAGTTGTGGGCTAATTTGAGAAACAAAGTTTGGTTCCAGATTTCTCGTTGACACCCCCAACCGTCATACAGATTTAATAAATTCCATCATCGGTACTGATGTAACTGAATGAAGCACTAATCGGCCAAACCAGGCGCCTGATAACTATAAATAATGTAGAAATGTACTGCTCTGTAATGTGTTTAGTGTTGTGTTATATGTCATTATATTCAGTATTGTGTGTGTCTGTACTGTGACTGTATTTAGAACATTCTTCTATCTATTCTTGTTCATCCCTACATGATCATGTCTTTCTCACCTGTCGCTTGTCATGTATAGGCTGAGCCTAATCTTGGCATCAGTCCTGCTATAAAACTGCATCAGCCCAGTGTCTTAAGGGCTGGCTAGGTGTCTGATACCTGCACGCAAATGAATAAACTTCACTTCTTCAGACATACGGCTGGTCCCCTAGTTAAGTTAGGGTTGGTATTCTTCAATAATAATGGGCTGCTATGGAGAAAGGTTTGAAAATGGTTAAACAAACCAATTAGTATACATAACATTAATACAGTAAATAGTATTTTTATTTATTTTTATTCTAATATTAGTACTTTTTATGAGCAAAGAAACCCCTACCCCCAGATAAATGGCTTTTTTATTCCAATTTCTTGGGTGCCTAAAACATTTGTACAGTCTTGTTTAAAAGAAAATCACTTCTTCAGACATATGGCTGGTCCTCTGGTTGGAGTTAGGGTTTGGATTATTCAGTGGTGCCGTGACCTAGATTGGACATCTCATCTCTATGCTGTAGGTGAGTGCCTATTTCAAAGCAAACCCTGAAACCAGTAGGTTATCCTCTCATTGACGGAACAGAGGGGAAGACCGTGGTAGTGTTGCTGTAAGCCCACGGCAGGAGGAAAGTCTAAAACCCAGAGGGGTGGTAGGGTGGCACCTGATTGGTCTGACAATGTTGTCATCGTCAGAGTGGACAAACAGTTATATAAACATATAGACTATACATATAGATCTAGTTTGGACAAATACCATCAAAAGAAAGTGCCTGTTTATTCAGATAAAATATGGTCCCTAGACAAGAAGTTAAATGTCCTTCTGGCAAAGAAGTAGAGAGCAAACTCACAGAGCATGTCTTAATGCATGTTGCCTCCAAGGCAAAGTAGGCCTGTGGAAGTATAAACGTAAGGAAAGGTTTGATGCTTTAAAATAAGTCTAGAACAACCTTGTCTGATACAGGGACTGGGACTATCTTCCTGGAAAGCTAAGGGTTGAGTTTCAGATACAACTGAAGTTGTGTTTAAAAGCCCAAAGTAGCGCTGACTTCTGCCCTGTACTGGGGTCTGTGCCGGTTTTAGGGTTGTCCTGTGTTGTCATGGTGACATTAGGTGTCAATGAGCTCATAGGGCAAGGTCTTATAGTTATATTTTTATGCCTTAATGGGTCCAAATCCCTTGCAGATTGCGGCTAAGTAAAGGTTAAACATGTCAACCTGACTGGGTTTTCCTTGTCTGAATACCAAGCAGTATAAAATTAATAATGGAGCATTGTCAGGTATTCAACACGTTGTGGAGCCTTTGGTTAGACAAGTCCCTCACCTATATATAGACAAACTTGATAGCTTCCTAAAATGCAGAGGAACATGAACGTGACTTGCTAGATTTGTTAGAATAGCTACATTCGTTAGGACACAAAGCATAGTAAGAAAAAAGCTCAATCAATCCTTGGTTCACTTTATAGGACAGCTGGTTTTACAGGCCCGGGAGTCAATTTTACCCGACCGTTGTGCCACAGTATGCGCTATTTTATGACCAGATACATTAGCACAGCTGCAGTCTTTTGTGGGGTTGTGCAATTACTGACAACCTTGAATCGAGGTTTGTGCGAAAATCTGCTTAACCACTATACGATTGAACTAACAACAAAAAAAAAATAATCAGAAAACAAAGTTTTGGCTAAATGATCAATTATGAGTTTTCATCTCTCTTAAACCTGCATTATGCAGTACCCTAGGTCTAGTGTACATGGAACTACTGTTCACACTGTATATTTCAGCGTCACTACGGTTTGTGTCTAGCTGATGATTCAGCTGATTGTGACTATGAAACGCTGGTTTCTAGTTCTGTGCAAAGTATGTGTGCAAAACACCTTTGCCAAATGCTAATGTTGGGGTAAACGCTGATGGTCGAGTATGATGACAGATGACGCACAAGGTGGGCTGTTGCAAAGCAGTATATAGAAATAGCTACGGGTAGTTTGCTGGATCACCTGTGTTCTTGCTAAAGATATTAAAAGCTAATGTGTTGTCATGGCAAATGCCACGATTATAGCTTGTTATGAAAACTGCAGACACACGTTATGTCTGATGGTTCCAAGGCAATACTGTCAGACTTTATCTGAAGCTGTTGCTCAGAAACAGGTGTTGGATGCATAAGAACTTACAAAGGGGGATCACCCTATTGTCTTAGGACAAAAGGTTAAGCTGCATAACTCTCAGCCATTAGAGCCAAATGGTCCATATCAAGTCCTCCTTACCACATTCTCTGCCTTAAAATGCCAAGGACAAAATGGATACATGGGGTACCACCACCTAATGATGATGGCTAGCACTGGGATAGAACGGGTGACTCTGGTTGGGAGACGCTCCGAGTAGGAACTGTGATGTCTAGATCATGGGGGTCAACCTCAAGAGTGAACATTTCCTAATCCCCTTTGGGGCTAATTCTCCCTTACTCCCATCACAGGTCAGGACCCATGTTAGATAGGGAAAGAAGGTATCCTTTACAAGTGCTAAACCAAACCAAGGGCATACGACATGGTCTGTGTAATAAGAACATGATATTGCTGCTGTGTCTATATCTTTTGTTTAGAACATGCCAGAGCAGACCTGAGACAGGGATGAAGAAACAGGACATGAGTTGGGTTCCTGATTGGTGGTTGGGGAACTGACAAAGCCTATCTAAGTCCCCTGACTCTGCCCTGCAAGCTGTTTGGACACATCAATGCGTGCTCCCTCTGTTCTGAAAGAGAAGACGGCCACCACTGCGACAGGCTGCATAATAAAGAACTTTTTAAAACAAAAAGGGAATAAAGTGATGAAACCTGTAGTTTTCATAAACATTCTGACAATAACCTTTGAAGGCATGATGGAGGACCACAACATGGTCTGTGCTCAGGCCATTCTGTGAGCACATAATACCTTAGGAAGTGATGGATGGTTGTTTGTCCACTCTTTGCCTTTACTATTCCTTTTGCTCTTTTCAGGAGACTTGCTTTCAGAATTTCAAAGAAATCTGTAGTGATATTAAGCCACAGCTCCAAAGTTCAGTCTTTCTGCTTCTCATGATCCAGGTAATCTCAATCACAAATTTAGAAATCAGTCCAAAAAACCCTACTCCACATCCCAGAGGTCCAGCTTCAGTGTTCGACTTCCCAGTACAGACTTCTTGACAGCGAGACATCCTTTCAGACTCACAGTGTTGAGTGTCTTCTTACAGTGGGAGGATGGACAGAAACACATATGGATTTATTCAGATCTGAAGCAGTTTGATTTTCTCCTCCCTCTCAAAGATGAAATCTTTAAGTTCTGTTTTTCTTCCCCCCCACTTTTTTTTTCTTTGACATTCTCAAGTGGATTCAAGGTGATTATCATATATTTAATTTTCTCAGAAAAAAAGGAATAACTTGTACTTTGTGTAAAACAGATACATACTTTTGCACAATACTGTGGTCTCATATTCTCTGTGGCTCTACGCTGCAAGCTCATTTTAAGAACTCATTTAAAAATGGCAAGACGAAAACTTATTGGTTTATTTTTTCCCAAATTTAATAGCTTTTTGTATACTTAAAAATGGAACAAACACTAATACGAGTTCAGACATGTTTACATTACCAGCGTCACGACACACAACACACTGCTCTGTGAGGACCCTCTTTCTACACTTTCCATTTTACTTCTCATATCATCACTGCACTTCTTAAGGCTCTTTTTTTTCAGTAATAAGTGTTATATCTCTCCATCTCACCCTCTTTATGCCCATATATAATTTTTCATCTCACTGCATTCATTGCTGACTTGCCATTCATAACCTCATATCTAAAAAAGTAACCTTGTAGGAGAAGGGTGGTGGTGTCGGTTTATTATCTGTTAAAAATGTACCACAGCTTAGTTTATACAAGTAATTTCAGTCCATTTCTGTTCATTTATTCGTCATGAAATGTTCATATAATGTAAATGGCAGAAAAACTAGTTCTACAGTGTACTGTGTTCAAGATTATTTTGTTAAAGTATTAAAGATGCATTTTAAGAGCAATCTGCTGTTTTAACTTTCATTTCCAATATATGTGCACATACATACAAGATTTAGACAAGAAGATGTCTTGATTACAGCACTGTAATCAGTACTGCTGTCAGTATGCAGTCTTACAAAATACAGTTAAAAATGCAGTACAATATATAATTACTGCAAACAGAGTATGAGTGCTGTAAATCTTCATTACAGTAACTACCTAGCAACTATAAATTTACACAGTAACTTTTTAAGGTGTTTTTCTTGCAATATAACACTCCTTTTTGTCCTTCAGTTTCACTTCTAAAGTGGAAGTGTCTCATTTACAGTCTTCAACTAAAGGCAGCAATTACCAAATAGAAAAGTTTTCCACCATTATTCACACACTTGCTTCTTCACACAGGAAATTGGACGGCAGCTAAATTAGGAGTAGAGCACTCAGTGAAGAAAAGATCAGATGTACAATAATCAGTGTGTGTGAGAGAGAGAGAGAGAGAGAGAGAGAGACCCTCAGAGGACCATCCATAGAATGATGGTGTGGAAGGCTGACAGATAAGGTTTATGTGAAAGGTAAGCTCCAGGGCAGTCTGGGGTTTGAAGGGGGGGGTAGCGTGAGAGAGAGGGGGACAGAGACATGTACTGTGACTGTATAGTCACGCAATGTAAGGATCAATACATGGATATGGTGACAGTGTGAGAGGTCCTTGCTCCAAGCATTTGCGCGTGATCCAGTATGTTTATGCCTGTTGGGGATGCAACGATACACTGATACTGGTATCAGTCCAGTACAGTGCTCTTTAATTCATATTCGCAAAAATACACTGATACCAACATCTGATAGCAGCCGATACCATGTGACACAAGCCTAAGTGTAGCTGCTGCGCTAATGAACAAACAGCTCCAGGTGGCAGTGACTGGGGCTCTGATTACACAGAGAAGTGTTGCTGACTCTGTGGCACTGAGACACAAAGCCACTGGTCGCTTTAAACATTCTGCCTCGGCATATTCCTGCCAGGCATGTGCTGTTACTTTAGCCTGTTTTTAAACACACACTTCCCCAATATACACTATATTGCCAAAAGTATTCACTCACCCATCCAAATCATTGAATTCAGGTGTTCCACTCACTTCCATGGCCACAGGTGTATAAAACCAGCTCGGAGGCCTGCAGACTGCTTCTACAATCACTTGTGAAAGAGTGGGTCGTTCTCAGGAACTCAGTGAATTCCAGCGTGGTACCGTGCACCACCTGTGCAACAAGTGCAGTCGTGAAATTTCCTCACTACTAAATATTACACAGTTAACTCTCAGTGGTATTATAACAAAGAAGGGATTGGGAACGACAGCAGTACAGTCACAAAGTGGAAGGCCACATAAAATGATAGCACGGGGTCAGTGGATGCTGAGGCGCATAGTGAGCAGAGGTTGCCAACTTTCTGTAGAGTCAATTGCTATAGACCCTAAAACATCATGTGGCCTTCAGATTAGCAAAATAACAGCGTAGAGAGCTTTGTGTAATGGGTTTCCATGGCCGAGGAGCTGCATTCAAGCCTTACATCACCAAGCACAATATAAAGTGTTGAATGCAGTGGTGTAAAGCGCCGCCACTGGAATCTAGAGCAGTGGAGACGAGTTCTCTGAAGTGACACTTCTCTGTCTGGCAATCTGATAGATGACTGGTTTGGTGGTTGCCAGGAGACGGTACTTGTCTGACTGCATTGTGCCAAGTGTAAAGTTTGGCGGAGGGGGGATTATGATGTGGGGTTGTTTTTCAGGAGTTGGGCTCGGCCCCTTAGTTCCACTGAAAGGAACACTTAATGCTTCAGCACCAAGAGATTTTGGACAATTTCATGCTCCCAACTTTGTGGGAACAGTTTAGGGACAGGCCCTTCCTGTTCCAGCATGACTGAACATCAGTGCACAAAGCAAGGTCCATAAAGACATGGATGAGCAAGTCCTGTGTGGAAGAACTTGACTGGCCTGCACAGAGTCCTGACCTCAACCCTATAGAACACCTTTGGGATGAATTAGAGCAAGAATTAACAAGAATAGGCTTTAGTAACCTATAGAGCTTTTTCTTGTGAAAACAAATATGTTTGGTACATCAGTACATTCGGATTACCATTCCGATTGCAAAAATGGCCAGACATGACAGGTTTAAAAAAAAAAAAAAAAAAAAAAAAAAAGGGATGAATTAGAGTGGAGACTGTGAGCCAGGCCTTCTCGTCCAACATCGGTGTCTGACCTCACAAATGTGCTTCTGGAAGAACGGTCAAAAATTCCCATAAACACACTCCTAACCCTTGTGCAAAGCCTTCCCAGAAGAGCTGAATCTGTTACAGCGGCAGAGGGTGGGCAGACATCATAATAAACCCTATGGATTAAGAATGGGACATCACTCAAGTTCATATGCGTGTGAAGACAGACGAGCAAATACTTTTGGCAACATGGTATAGGTGGACAACCGTAGGCTGGCAAAATGCAAAATTTCTAAGGATTTGATTGTATTCAGCCATAAGGTTTTTAGTGAGGTCAAGTACTGTTGTTGGATTATTAGTTCTGGATCACTCCAATGCAAAGGTATTGGATGGAGCTCCATCACTCTAAAGAACTGTTGAGCTGTGGAGCTGTGTGAGGGCTTTAAACCCTTCGAGCTGGCATTGGGCTACTGTAGGACAAGTAGGATGAAGCATATTCCTATTCATGTGTTTGCTCATTCAAAAATTTTGTTTCTGAGACAAACCAGATGCGATTCTGTGACGTTTACAGTCATCCATCTGATGGAACAGCACTTCCATTGTAACTAGTATTGCAATCCCCACCCACTGCATCAGATGCACACATCTTACGTCTGTCAAAACGCAAGCCCTTCTGACTTGCTACGTAATTTTTATGCACACAGCATGTTTTTTTTTTTATTTGCCTGCAGGACTGAAGCATAAACTGCATAGTGATCCTGTCAAATCACACCCTCACACTTTGCTATAGCATTCTAACCTATACTCGTAATAATTTATTCAAAAGTGATCTTGTTGACTGAGTAGCTTTCAAGGACCTTCTCCTCTATAAATAGTATCCATAATCTGTAAACTGTAATTGTAACATCATCGCAAAAACAGATGATCTGACTGCGCTGTCAAGTTTTACATTTGTTATGAAACTATTGCTATAAAAGAAAAGGACAGGAAAACTGTGCTGGGGTCAGTGTGGGTTGGACACAGTTGTTCGAGCTTCACAGACGCTTCACTTACTCTGATGTGTCACGTCTAGTGTGATATCAGATTTACATGTCAAATAAATGCAACAGAACGATTGAGGAATTGCATTATTAATAGTGAAGAGCAGGAACATCTGTCTGAAAGGGTTAAAGTTGCTGAATTCAGAAGGAGTGTCTGGACATTAAGTGAGTGTAGTTGGACATTAAGTGTAAAAAGCAATATAACCACAATTTGTTATTTTATTTATACTGCAGTACAGAAGAAACAACGCTGAGGACAGAGAGGTAAAAGTGCTAGAATTGAAAGGAAGCGATCAAAGTGCAGCCCAAACAAAGCATCAGACAGACTACAAACCTTCCTGCCTCATTTTGTAGTGTTCAGGCACATTAGAGATCTGATCTCCATATTCATTCCCCTAATCACACCACAAGACTGGAAAGCACTTCAAAGGAGGTACAACAGACAGTGCGTGCCAGTTCTGGTGTGATCATCACGGCCGGTTTAGTGTCTGCCAACATTCTCATTAATACGTGTAATCACACAGTGCTGAAATACACTGGGTTCAGACCTCCTCATAGAGCTCAACAGACCTGCCTAACACTGACGGATACAGCACCTCAACCTCCCTGTGACCGCACAGCTCTCTTTCTCCCTCATTCTACCTTTCTTTCGCCATCTCCTCCACCTTCTTTCTCTTTTTCACTTCTGTCCCTCTCTCCAGCTCATTTCTCTTTTGCTATTCTTTCCCTCTCCTATCTTCTCCTTTTCTCTCGATTTTTGCTTCATCTTTCTTTCTGTCTGTCTTCTTCTCTCTTCTCTTTGTGTTCCCTCTCAATATTTTTCTTTACTCTTTTCTCTCCTCCATTGTCTTTTCTCTCCGTCTCTTTTACTCTTATTCTCTATCAATTGTCTCTCCTTATTTTTTTCTCACCCTCTCCTCTCCTTTTGTCCCCTCTTAATCTCTTTTCTCTCTCCTGTCTCTTTTTCTGTTATCTCTCTATATATTCTTCTCTCATTTCTCCCCCCCCCATCTTTTCTCTCCTCCCTTTCTCTTTGTCCCTTACTCTTTCCCTTGTTTCTTTCTCTCAGTTCTCCTCCCTCTTTTTTCTGTTTCTCTGTCCTCGCTGTGTTTTTGTCTTTCTCTCCCCCTTTCATTTCTCCTCTGTCTTATTTCTCTTTGAAACACTTCCATGTAGACTGGAGATCTTCACTGGTCTCATACGGAGAGATGGAGACATATGCAGAAGGTCTCTCTCTCTCTCTCTCTCTCTCTCTCTCTCTGAACCCATTTACTGTTTAATTAAAGCTCTGAAACTGGGCTGAGGAGTTCTGCTGTGTTAATTAAACAGGAGGGGAGCCTGTGGGGAATGTGTGTGTGTGTGTGTATTAATTGTAGACACACTAATAAAACTCTCAAGGAGGAGTGTCTGTGTCCGTGTGTGTGTGTGTGTGTGTGTGCGCAGTAAGAGAGTGTGTGTTAACTTTATCCACTCTAATAAAAAATTCAAGGCTGACAGTAAAAGCCTGTTTCTTTCATGCTGGAGAGGTTTACAGCAGCTCTCGGAACTGAGTGAGTGTTAATGATGCAAAACAGCATCCTGACCCACCACAAGTGTAGCTAATAGCTAGTGTATTAGCTAGCGGCTAGTGTATTAGCTCTGATCTAGTGCATTAGTTTGTGACCATCAATTTAGCTCATGGCTAGTATATTGGCCTGGGGGTTATGTAGTGGTCATGGGTTGGATATCAGCTCATGACTTGCATATTACCTTTGGCTAGCTTTTTAGCTCGTGGCTAGAATATCGGTTTGTATGTTGAGTATTAGGCCATAGCTAGTGTACTGGCCAGTGGCTAGTGTATTAGCTCATGACATGTCTATTAGCTTTTTGCTAATGTAATGCTGTTACCTTGTGGCTTGTGCATAAGCTCATGGCTAGTGTATTAGTTTTTGCCTGGCTTATTATCTCATGGGCTGTGTATTAGGTCATGGCTGGTGTAAAAGGCAAGATATGGGCCCTTTAACATTACCAGCGAAATGAACCAAGAAGTTTACAAGTTCCAGTTTTGATTTCAGGTTGACAGTTGAACATTTTTCTAAACTAGAAAACCAAGTGACATTTCTGGGAAACCCTTATGTTTTCTGTACCTTAAATGAACCAAAATGAGACACCAGCATATCATATTGATCCAAACTAGAAATTTTACGACTCTCTCTGTCAAAGGTGTAAACTACAGTGTGGGATACAAACAGAGGAGAAAAATATTGAAGAATAATGTTAATGTTGCTGAAGGAACCCAGGTAGAACACCTATGCACAGATGAAAATCCACCTCCTGTTCTAATCCCTTCCAATTCAAAGAGAAAGGGGGAGAGAGAGGGAGAGAGAGAGAGAGAGAGAGAGAGAGAGAGAGAGAGAGAGAGAGAGAGAGAGAGAGAGAGAGAGAGAGAGAGAAAGGGAGAGAGAGAGAGAGAGAGAAAGGGAGAGAGAGAGAGAGAGAGAGAGAGAGAGAGAGAGAGAGAGAGAGAGAGAGAGAGAGAGAGAGAGAGAGAGAGAGAGAGATTTCTTTCCATTAGCCTGTGAAAGCAATTCATCTTCATTCCTTTCAGTGGTTCTCTGTCTCCTGAGACAAATGCCATTGTTGTGCTGAAATCCATCACGGCGTGCGTCAAACAGCTGTCGCTTTATAATTCTCTGTCCCCTAAAAAAGGTAAGCACTTTCTGAATGTTACAATTGGCCTTGTTAATGTATCCTTGAAGTGACAGTCAGACAGACAACTTTTATAAAAAAAAGCAAAAAACCAAAAAAACTAAACAACAGGTGCTTTTAAACATCCAAGTTGAAATAATTCAGTATCACTGCATTTAAAGAGCAAAACTATGAAATGTGTCAACTACTTGAGACCACCCATAGTTCCAAAGTCATATACTTTAATATTTCACAAGACACATTCAAAAGGTGGGTGTCATGACAGCTGTAACTGTCTTCTTTCCAGTAAAACAGGTGGGTGATGTAATTTTGAACCCTTATATTAGAAAAAGCTGAATTTATATAAACTATAAACAGCTACAAACAGGTGGCGTCTCTTCAGTGATATTTTATTTTTTTTTTAAATTACTGAGTACAATACAAAGAACATCTAAGATTTTTGGCTTTCAGCAGTAAATTGTAAGCATATAGCAATATGTGTGGTCATAGAACACATTTTCTGTTCATTTGAGGGGAGCCTTTAAAAAAAAATGAAAAGAATGTGTTTATTTCATGCAGTTACTGAATAATTTGCCTTACGATTCGGTCATGCACGATCAGATGGACAAACCAAAATAAACCCTGGAGAATAAGAGGTTAAATATTTATATAAAATGGATTGTTTCAGTTCTTGAATCTGATGCAAAGCCACAATGAAAAGGCACACACAATGAAAGTGTAAAACCATCATGCACACATCAGTACATGGAGAGCCCTCTTAGCTGCTGAGTTAATGTATTTCAGCCACACTCATTGCTAATAGTGTAAAAAATGGCCAAGCAACCTCCATAGACAAACAGTGGCAGTAGAATGGGCTGCACTGAAGAGCTCCGTGCATTTAAACATGACACTGTTATAGGATGCGACCTCTGCCACAAGTCAAGCTGTGATATTTCTGCCCTCCTAGATCTGCCCCTGTAAACTGTAAGTGCCATTATTATGAAATGGAAGAGTCTAGGGGTAACAACAGCTCGGCCACAAAGCGAAGGTGTGATGGTACAGGTACTGTACTACTGAACCAAGCTTTTATACCAGTTGTGTTTTTAAAACTACATTGCTTGGTGGAAGAACTGTTTGCGTGATTACTATTAATAATAAAACTTAATATTTCACTCAGCAACACCGTCGATAAATACAGAGACTCTCACGGCTTAATGGTTTATGTATTCATTAGCCTAAGATGTTGGCCAGTACAGGTAATATTAACTTTATTAAATACACAACTTTATAACTGTTTGCAAAAATTTGGGCACCCCTGGTCAAATGGCATTTTGTTGACATCTTCTACAGACAGCACATCTTCGTACAGTAAGTTTTGGCACATTTTATATGTTACATATTTAACTCAAATTAAATATGCGAATAAGCAGAATCTGTGCATTAAAATATATTTTAGTTTGTTCCCTAAAGACAAAGGGTCAATATATTTTTACAGAAAACCAAGATAATGTAATTTGACTGGAGGTACTTAAGTTTGAGTAACTGTTCTCTGGAGACATGGAGCTCCATCCAGTACCTCTGGGATGAGTTGAAGGAATCCATCAGTACAACATTAGTAACTGTCCTCTCTAATGCTCTTGTGGCTGAATACAATGAGCTCCTCACAGCAATGTTCCTAATGTAATGCCTTCCCAGAAGAGAAGATGCTGCTACTTCAGCACAGTGGGGTAAACTCCCTTTTAATACCCTTGATTTTTGTTGTTCTATGTACAAATGTACAAAAACAGCCACAATTAAATTTTACATGAACATTTTCCAATTTTTCTTCACTAGATGTTGTTCTGAATCAAATCTGAGGTATGTAGTTTGGCAGCCTGTGAAACGGTGTGATGCACAAAATCTATTCCAAGAAACCACTTCAAATACTCTGTTGAAGACAAAATTCCTTCCACATCACTTTTAATCTGACTGTACTGTTGCAACTGTGAACGAGAGAGACCACATACAGCTGCTGTTAACCCACCCTCAACTTTTACTCCTTGCCATACATTTTAAACCTAATGCACAGTAGAATTTAACAGAACTTTTTTCCTGTTGGACTTTATTTTATTTTTATTTTACTGCATGTAATGTGCTCTCTGCACACATGACAGATATGATTATGCTTAACTGAAGTTTTTGAGGGGACTTTAGCAATGATAACTTACATTGCAATCATGGGGCTACTTACAAACTTCTTGTCTGTT
>NC_051222.1:27005193-27037693 GCF_015220715.1 Pygocentrus nattereri | reverse complement strand
TCTCCCCTCATTTAAATAAACCAATTACACACCAATTGTTGACAGACGGCTATCTTCTTTTTGCGGGAGACGTTTTAAAAACAGAAAGAAAGAATTTTTGCTGAGAACAAATAAATGTACTTATTTTCAGATCCAATTTCACATCGCAATTTCTCTGGGAGTCGCCCACGCTCTGGCCCAAACAGAATGTAGGCCTTCAGCCAGAAAGCAACAGAGCACAGTCTGCTCCTGCCATCAAGCAGACGACACTGATGTTAAGCCGCATGGCATCATGTTACTGTTAACATCTGCTCAGATTAGGACTTGAATAAGCTTTACAATCCTCACAGTATTTATTTATTTATTTATTTTAATTACAGTGACTTGTGGAACGCAGAGAGAAGACAGACCTTTAACCAAGCATGTCTCCCAGTCGGGCTAAACACAGGGCTAAAGAAGTCTCTTCGCCTTTCCTAAAGGAATCCTTCACCAACACTCTCAGAAAAATGGTAGTAAATGGTCATAGGGCAGTACCCCTCTCGTCACTGGGGTGGTTCCCCTGACTTTAGTCAGGGGACACATTTGTACCATAATCTATTGAAATGATATTTTCCAATTTAAGCTTTAGGTTATAATAAGGTACATACACAGTACTGTGCGAAAGTTTTAGGCATCTAAGCAAATTATTAAACAATTGACATCAGCAGTGAGTTTATCACAATATACATTATAAGAAAGTCGTATTCATAATTCAAATAAACATAAAAACAATAAAAAGTAACAAGAATCTCTTGGGTCCATTTTTTCCTTCACAGCCGCCACAGAGACTTGTTAATATCATCGATGACATCATGAGCTCAATTTACTGAAGCACTGATTGGTCAAAGCAGGAGCTGCTTTTTAACTACATATAATACTGGGCTTCCTCGAGGAGCGGCTTGAAAATGGCTAAATAAACAAACTAACATCCAGAAAATCACTATTTTATATATATATATATATATATATATATATATATATATATATATATATATATATATATATATATATAATTATTATTAATTAATTAATGTACCATAAATTTTGTTTCAACACTTTTCTCAGCAAATAAACACAAACTACACAAATAAACAGATTTTAAAAATGTGTCTTAGGTGTCTAAGACTTTTGTACAGTACTGTATGTACTTTTCACCCAGGAAAACCAACCTTAAAACCCACTGCTGTACCTTTGAGGGGACATTTATATCGTTTGTACCTTGGTGAGCAACGTATGTACCTGCAGAGAACAAACTGTAGTTTGATTGACTTCATACACATACACTCTATATGTATACACACACACACACACACACACACACACACATATATATATATATATATATATATATATATACACACGCACGCGCACACACACCGCAACCTGTGAATGGCTTCAACCAATTTAATTAGAAACTTGTTCAAAAGAATGATCCTTCCCAACTCATTATCATTCTCTCTCTCTATTTTTAAATTCTGCATTTTTATACCCATTTCTTTTTTTTTCAAATCTATTATTGGTCAGCTTCCTTCTCTTTTGTACCATACTATACTAACTACATGTACATCTACTTTATTATGGTGATGACAGTGAGATCTGAATTTAACAGGCCTTCTGGATTTCGAAGTGCGCAATAATATTAGAATTAGTCCTAAAACAGCATGAAACGATTTTTATGGGTTATCATGAGGAAACTGTACCATTATGTATACTTTTGTTATTAATTAACCTTCAGTCAGACCTCTGCTGAATTCAATTTGATTTACAGCATATCAAGAGTTATGTTTCAGAAGAAACAACACTTCTTGAGAGCTTTTCACAAACTACATATTGCTGTTGTCAGAACAAAACCTCGCACCTCCACTTTTGTCGATTTTCATTTTTTGACATATTTTGAAAATGCGTGCTGGTCTTAATATTGTTTGTAAATTTCATGAAGTATGGACCCAAAGAAATGGCCAAAAATGACTTGGAAAGAATTCGGGTTCCATTGGCTTGCATTGAAATTAATGTAGATTTTTTCCTTTTCCTGTAAAGTTCCCATTTCAGAGATATGAAGTTTTGTTTAGAAAGCAGCATTAAATTAGTTTCTATCAGATTACTTACAGGCACAGTAACAAACACAGCCTGTTTAATTCTAAGGGATAAGGAGAGCGTGGAACTGCGTAAAACTGAATGATTGTTTTTGGTGCATAAAGCCACTCAACCATTATAACTAACTCATGTCAGGAAAAAGTGAACTACAATAAAAACAAGGCATGCCCCTGTAATTAGTTGTTGTTTGTGTTGATGTTTTGTGTGCTGTCTTCTTCTCCAGGGCTCATCTGAAAAAGAGATTTTTAATCTCAATGTCACTACCTCGTTAAATAAAAGGTCTACTAAGGTCATCAACAATGAAAGAAAGCCAGAGGACACCAATCATATGTGATTCGCTGGCCAGCACAGACTAGCTTTCATTCATTATTAGCAACATTAGGATTCTTGGATGAAATGTTTTGAAAAATCAGAATTTGATGCCCTGAAAATACAAACATACTGAACCCTCAGGCATGTCGGGGCTACTTCACATCCTACATCATAAATACCGGTCGAATTGAAGAAAATAGGGGTAGAATTATTAAGAGAGACGCTAATTAATGCCAGTCTACTGACACATTGTGCCAGTGGCCCATTTAGTGGGTTTTCTACTCAGAACATCATCACAAATGAGCACAGGTGTAATTACATATGAGCAGTGTAATATAACCACGTGACTGGCTTACATGTCTGGTCCGTCTGTTCTTAGTCACCAGGTATGAGGGGGGTGGGATTTTTAATCGTTCTTTTTCCATGTTAAAACTTTGACTCATCAGATCAAAATAAGGACAAATTTTCAGATTTTAATTTTTAAAAATTTGTTATAACTTGTCTAGAAAACGTGATTATTTCAACAAAAAATATTTTGAGAAAATAAGAATGTGCAAACCATTTTCAGCTGGCTTGAGCTGAACTTTCTTGCTAAACTATTTGGAAGCCGTGTGATGCAAAATCCCTGTTTAATCTTACTGAGAGTTCAGCATCCAGGTCGTTGGCAAATTGTATGTTTTTGAGCATAAACTCTTGTGCAGTAGCTCTGAGCAGCACATCCAGGAATAGCTGTTACATTTAACAAAGAGTCTCTTCAGTAAAGCTGGGATTGCAGAGCCAAAACGTTTGGATATGTCGCTGCTGTCAGAATAAAACCTCCTATCTCCATTTTTCAACTTTTCACATGAAGGCCTGTTGGCCTTTACCTTATTTGTAAACTTCATGATGAACAGACAAAAAGAAACAGCCCAAAATTACTTTGAAAAAAAGTCTGGTTCAATATGCTTTTAACAATCGTGGAAAAGAAAACTCTCAAATCATTATTCAGGCAAAACCTGCATTATCACCGTGTTGTACATTACTGCTCATTTTCTAACAGCATTTGTTTTTATTAATTCATTGATTCCTCTAAGCCGCTTATCCTCCTGGGTCCCAGGGGGTGATGGAGCGGTCACTGGGCTGGAAGGCAGCAAACCCTTGACAGGTTTGCCAGTCCATCACAGGGTGCATTTCGTTTTAGTTTATTTATTTATTTATTTTTCTTCTTTTCGTAAACACGTCATGCTAGTTTTGTTATTCTTAATTTAACAAGTGTATTTTGCCCCATTGAAAATAAATGTGTTTGGAAAACTCTCTTTTCTTTTGGAGCACAAACAATGGCAGCTTTTTATGTGCAAAAAATAAGACAAACTTTTCACAGCCGTTGAATTGCACACAGTCAATAAATATTAACAGTATTGGTAAATCTGAGAAAGTGCTTGATTTCAATAATCTCCTCCCTGTATTTGTGCTATGCAAAAAAAACTCCTATAAATGGATATTGCTGCTGTTAGAAGAAAACACTGCGTCTTCAAAATGGTAACGTTGCAGCGTGAACAAAAACATTTTTTAGAACTTAATGGAGAAATAATTATTAGCAGTCATTTCTGATAACATGTATTGCTCTTATCACAATGTAAAGGGCAAAAATATATACAAGGTTTTGTCCTGAAGGCAACGTTATGCAATGAAGCAAAAGCAAAAAAGAGGCACTTTTTAATCCAAATTGGGGTTTGCGATGGCATAATGTTGGTAAATGTGGTCCAAAAGCTACCTGCCAGTGCTAAGCGAGCGCATACATTCATGCTAGAATCTTAATGGACTACAAACTGAGTTCACCTGAAAACGTGGGGGTGTCTGAGTGCAATTCCGCCACTATAATTAAGTCATTCTAAAGCTGCCAGAAGACGGTAGCCTGGTGCTGACATTTAAAGCAACTCTCACTGGGATAGCCACATGGAGCCTCGTTAGCGTTAGCATGCTGTGTTTGTGGAGGGTTAAATATTAATTAAAGGGAAGCTTGCAACAGCTCAGCCACAGAGGGGTGGGCGCTCACTACTTACCCCCAACCCAAGTGCCACGTGTGTGTATGTGTGACAGAGATTAAAGGGGCTGCTGACGAGGTCTCAGGAAAAGCTTTTTGAGAAAAATTGCTTGTAGTGGAGAGGTTATGGAGTGGGATGGTAGCAGCATCGCCAGGGAGGCAAAGGCTTGATGGAAAATCACTGTGATGAGTCATTATAATCCATCAGTGAAATAATCCACCCCCCATCAAAGATAACAGCAGCAACCTTTGAAATGAAAATACTTTTTCATACTTTTTTTTTTTTAAGCATTATCTGTCTAGACTGCTATGCCTCCACTAGAAAAGACAACTTTAAACGCTAATGCTAGGAGAAAGTAGCTAAAGAATTTCAGTGGTGCACGCTGGCTTGACAGCAGAGGATCAATCTCGGGCAATTTAGTAGCGCCAGCAATGGTGTGGAAAGCAGAAAGAAAGATGCTGATATTGAGAACCAGAAAAAATAAGGGTGAAAACTGTACCGTAGTCATCTTGAAACAATGTTACACATTTAGTCTTCAGACAGAGGCGAGGTGACGGATGAGCAAACGTTTGGTCATGCACAGCCAATCAGTGATGCACTGATTATGAAAACCTTCAATAGTAGAAAATAAAAAAAAAAAAAAAGTAAGAAAAGCTAAAATAAAAAATTAACGTCAGGTCATTAAACATTTTGTTACTTTTAAGAACATCCATGTTGGTTAAGAAGGGGAAAGTACATGAATACACTTAAAGAGCCTTTATGCCCTTTTAAAGATCTGCAGAAGAATTAAATTGAAGCCCACCACCCTGCAAACAGCCTGTAACCAGATATGTTATTGGGCTTTACTGGGCTCAGGCTTTGTTGTGCTCAGACCTCTTCTCTGTGGAAGTGACAATTTCCATCTATATTATTTTAATGATCCTTTTGGTGGATGTTACAAAGCACTGCTGTAGCACAGATCTCACAGTAAGAGCAAGCCAGGCTAAAGCACAGCCTCCACATATCAGGGTTAGTTAACACAGTGTCCTACCAACAAGCGATATCTTTTGAGTCGACTGTCTGCACTGTTATCTGCAAGTGATCAGATCGGTCTTGTGTGTCCAGACATTGCCAACCTATCTGAATTGGTTGCTGTTGTAATGATTTATAGTGTCAATCACTACATAGTTGCGCTGGTAAGATGGATTTCAAACTCAGATGCTAGACTAAAGGATGTGCATCATCTCGCCCTCTGAAATCTTGAAAATTTTCGGGCATTTTTTTTGTTTGCTTATCTGAGTGTTTTTCTTTTCTTGAATCCCAGCACTTCCGTCACTCTGGGTTTGACATTGTTATTGTTTTTTGCATTATGAGTAATACAAAAGACACTTTGGAATTTGCTCTGAGCTGCCAGAGCATCCAGGCTGAGAAGCATCTGCAAAAAATGCAACTGCAATTACATTTCAAACCAACTCCTGGTGGATTTGATCTGCAAAAATCTGATTTCATTTTCTTTTTGCTGGCCAGACTATGAAACATCAGTCTGGATATAATCTGGATATGCTAAAAATCAGATTTGGGCTATCGCTCTGAACCATAAAGCCTTCAGGATGTCTATACTACAAACGGTTAATTGTTAAATAAGTAAATAAAAAAATAAATAGACCTGGGCACCCAAACGTTTGCAAATGACTGCAGACTTAGGTTTAGATAAAAATATAAAAAATATGAAAACAAGCAGAAAATATAAACAAAGAAATAAAAAGCAAGTAACTTACCAGCTTTAAAAATGTTAAGAGTATTGAGTTGCAGACAGTAGAAAAAAAGTAATCTGTGTTTACATTCTGTTAACGGTAAACCAAATCAAATCGCACACTAGGATTTCACAGGTGGACTGGAATAGTTCACTGAAGTGAAGCGCCTTGCTGAAAGACAAGCAGCTGATGAGTGGTGTGACTGTACGGTAAATTCACCTTGTATGTGTACAATGAGGTACTGAAGCAGTGAGTTACAGATCAGAGGGTAGTCAGAGTTAGAATATGAGATGCCATGTGGGGGGGATTTAAAAAAGAAAGAAAGAAATGACACGTTTCTCTCAGAAACTCTTCCACTGTTTGCAATGCTATGATTAGTTCTTGGTACGTGACGGTCCTACTGAAAACCGCAGCGTAATTATGGTGGTTAATCATCATCAGCTTTGCATGGCAACTGAGAAAGATGAGGAGGGCAGAGGAGAAGGGAGAGAGGGAGGAACAGAGGAGGAGACAGAGAGGAGAAAAGGTCAAAGGGGTCATGTCACTTCTCCTGTCTCCTACCCTTGCTGTCATTTTGAATGAAAAGCAGAGCCATCTTCACACACGCGCAATGAATTCTAAATAGAGAGAGAACGAGAGGGAGAGAGAGAGAGAGAGAGAGAGAGAGAGACGGAGAGAAACTAAATTTAAATTGTGAGAAAGATACTACAGAGACATGGTAGAGAGAGACAGAGTGAAATTCAAAGAGAAAAGACAAAGTCTGGTTGAGGGAGAGCAAACGAGAGTGAAAGAGACAGAGACAGACAGAGAAAGAGGGGTGGGATTTTAAAGAGAAGAGTGAAATTCAGGTTGAGAGAAAGAGAGACAGAAAGAATGAGAGAGACACACAGAGAAAAATAGAGAGAATTTTAAATTAAACACTGGTCCTAGACAGACAGAGAAAGAGAGAATTTCAAAGACCAAACACTCAGATTATGTGATAGAGATAAACAAAGAAAGAAAACTAAAAGAAAAACAAAAAGGAGAAAAAAAGAGAGACATACAGAGACAGAGGGTGAGCGAAAGGGCGAGAGTTGGGTACAATGAGAAAGCGATAAATGAAATGAGAGATAACACAAAAAAAGACAGGCAGACGGCAGGGGAAGGTCGAGCGGTATCCCTCGCTTCATCTCTCTCCGTGAACGGGGGAGAGTGAAGGATGGAGTGAGTGCAGTGAGGTTAAGGCGGTCATAACCAGGCTAATGCTGAGAGAGATAAGAGAGAGACAGAGAGAGAGGCCGGCTCCGTTTCACACATCACCGCTCTCACAAAAAGAAAGAGAGTGCTTTCTCTATTTCTCTCTCTCTTTAAAGCACACTAGTACGATCCCTGCCTACAGCGAGTGCTCTTGAGAGTTTGAGCTAAGCACATACAGAAAGCTGGATTAGCAGTAAAAGTCATCTGTCAAAATCTGTCAGCAGCAGCACTACAACACCGTACATAAGTCTTAGGCCACCTGAAATTATATTTAAAGCTATTTACCTGGGCAGTAAGCATTTATTTGGTTGGACAAAATACCAACAATAAATACAGTTGCTGTCAAAAAAAAAAAAAAAAAGATTACAGAAAAAGGTTAATGCATCAACACAAATTTAGCTTAAAACAACTGCACAGACTGGAATACACTACCGGAAGCATAGGGGGCGATACAGCTCCATAATGTTTATATGATCTACTCAGTCATTCTGACAGATTGTAATACACTACAGGAAGCGTAGGGGGCGATACAGCTCCATAATGTTTATATGATCTACTCAGTCATTCTGACAGATTGTAATACACTACAGGAAGCGTAGGGGGCGATACAGCTCCATAATGTTTATATGATCTACTCAGTCATTCTGACAGATTGTAATACACTACAGGAAGCGTAGGGGGCGATACAGCTCCATAATGTTTATATGATCTACTCAGTCATTCCGACAGATTGTAATACACTACAGGAAGCGTAGGGGGCGATACAGCTCCATAATGTTTATATGATCTACTCAGTCATTCTGACAGATTGTAATACACTACAGGAAGCGTAGGGGGCGATACAGCTCCATAATGTTTATATGATCTACTCAGTCATTCTGACAGATTGTAATACACTACAGGAAGCGTAGGGGGCGATACAGCTCTATAATGTTTATATGATCTACTCAGTCATTCCGACAGACTGTAATACACTACCGGAAGCGTAGGGGGCGATACAGCTCTATAATGTTTATATGATCTACTCAGTCATTCCGACAGATTGTAATACACTACCGGAAGCGTAGGGGGCGATACAGCTCTATAATGTTTATATGATCTACTCAGTCATTCTGACAGATTGTAATACACTACCGGAAGCGTAGGGGGCGATACAGCTCCATAATGTTTATATGATCTACTCAGTCATTCCGACAGATTGTAATACACTACCGGAAGCGTAGGGGGCGATACAGCTCCATAATGTTTATATGATCTACTCAGTCATTCCGACAGATTGTAATACACTACCGGAAGCGTAGGGGGCGATACAGCTCCATAATGTTTATATGATCTACTCAGTCATTCCGACAGATTGTAATACACTACAGGAAGCGTAGGGGGCGATACAGCTCTATAATGTTTATATGATCTACTCAGTCATTCCGACAGATTGTAATACACTACAGGAAGCGTAGGGGGCGATACAGCTCCATAATGTTTATATGATCTACTCAGTCATTCCGACAGATTGTAATACACTACAGGAAGCGTAGGGGGCAATACAGCTCCATAATGTTTATATGATCTACTCAGTCATTCCGACAGATTGTAATACACTACAGGAAGCGTAGGGGGCAATACAGCTCCATAATGTTTATATGATCTACTCAGTCATTCCGACAGATTGTAATACACTACAGGAAGCGTAGGGGGCAATACAGCTCCATAATGTTTACATGATCTACTCAGTCATTCTGACAGATTGTAATACACTACAGGAAGCGTAGGGGGCGATACAGCTCCATAATGTTTATATGATCTACTCAGTCATTCTGACAGATTGTAATACACTACAGGAAGCGTAGGGGGCGATACAGCTCCATAATGTTTATATGATCTACTCAGTCATTCTGACAGATTGTAATACACTACCAGAAGCGTAGGGGGCAATACAGCTCTATAATGTTTATATGATCTACTCAGTCATTCCGACAGACTGTAATACACTACCGGAAGCGTAGGGGGCAATACAGCTCTATAATGTTTATATGATCTACTCAGCCATTCTGACAGATTGCAATACACTACAGGAAGTGCAGGGGGCGATACTGCTCTATAACATTTACGTGATCTCATTGGGCAGCGTACAAAACCACCTGGTCACAAACCTCCCCAGATTACACAGAGATTACCTCATCTTAATCTAATCGAGCACAATCCTATCATGCATTGTAATCCCATTATAATCGCATTATAATCCATCCCACAAAAATCCCCCTTACCTTTCTCCCACAAGCCTCAGCTGCGCTCCCCCGATGTGCGGACGTCACTTTGGTCTGAAACAAAAACAAGGGATGGCAAGTGAGGGATCTGACACACAACTGGACTGACAGAATGAGGGAAAAAAACGAGTGCGGAGCAGAAGAGAAACGAGATGAAGGAGGACAGGCTCAATTATAGCCCTGCAGTGATCTGAAGCTCACAAATATCATTGCCTTAATCGCTTGTGGCGAGGAAACATACGCAAAAATATGCTAGCTTTCTTTTAGTGGGGTTTTGGTAATGAAGTGGCTGAACGTTCTGATTAAAATATGAAAAAGCATTTGTACCATTTCTGCCATTTGAATATTTGCAATTTGAATGCAGTTTTAATACATAGTGTTCTAATATCATGAGGAGAAAATATTTCAGATTGTTAGGAGTAAATAAAACAACTAATAAATAAATAAATATAGTAAATATAAATATTAAATAATAAATACAATATAAAGGTTTAAATTTGTTATAGCATGCACGTAAGAGTTCAATAACTCCTATTAATTCAGCTGATTTGATTTTATACTTATTATATTTTGTGCTTTAGCCATTTTATGTGATTTAACAGAAAAAATGACCTCATACCTTTTTATCTAATATTGTTATCAATTTCTAAGTTCTGTTTAGATTCAGCATAATTTTAAAATAAAGAGAATAGTTTTCATTTAATCTTTAATTCATTCAGTTTCAATTAAGTGTACAGTTTTTAAAAGCAGATATACAGATACACTACATTGCCAAAAGTATTCGGTCGTCTGCCCTCACACACATAAGAAATTGAGTGAGATCCCATTCTTCATCCGTAGGGTTTAATATTGGCCCACCCTTTGCAGCTATAACAGCTTCTTCTGGGAAGGATTTCCACAAGGTTTAGGAATGTGTTTATGGGAATTTTTGACCGTTCTTCCAGAAGCACATTTGTGAGGTCAGATACTGATGTTGGACGAGAAGGCCTGGTTCACAGTCTCCGCTCTAATTCATCCCAAAGGAGTTCTAGGATGAGTTCGGGTTGAGGTTAGGACTCTGTGCAGGCCAGTCAAGTTCTTCCCCACCAAACTCGCTCATCCAAGTCGTTCTGGACCTTGCTCTGTGCACTGGTGCACAGTCATGTTGGAACCTCTGCGCACTATTCGCCTCAGCATCCGCTGACCTGGGCTGTCGTTTTACATGGCTGACCACTTCGTGGCTGAGTTGCTGTTGTTCCCAATCGCTTCCACTTTGTTATAATACCACTGACAATTGACTGGAATATTTAGTAGTGAGGAAATTTCAAGACTGGACTTGTTTCACAGGTGGTATCCTATCATGGCACCATGCTGGAATTCACTGAGCTCCTGAGAGTGACCCACTCTTTCACTAATGTCTGTAGAAGTAGTCTGCAGGCCTAGGTGCTTGGTTTTATACACCTGTGGCCATGGAAGTGATTGGAACTCCTGAATTCACTGATTTGGATAGGCAGGGGTGATAGTGGGAAAAATTCCTGAGCCTGAACTTTTTTTTCTCTGCTCGGGAGGTGAGCAGGGTGGGGGTGCTATGTATGCGACACACTTAACACATAACTTGTTGGCCCCTGGGCGCAGATATATGTCTATGTATAACCCTGATCTTCATTACTGTCAAAGAATTTTTGGTTTTGAATTAGTCCCTTCAATGATAGATTGTGTTGAATTTTGTTGAAATACATGAACAACATTCAGACATGAGATAAACAAACCCAATATAAGCCTATATTTCAGAAGCTTGTGCAGATTATCAGAACTCTTGGGACTAGCAGGCCTGTTCAGGAATCCATACCTGTTTTTAACTAGTCACATACCTTATTGCTTCTATAGCATAGGAGACTACAGATACTACAGCCATGCCAAGAACGGTCAGCAGGTGGCAATAACAATACTCCAATACTCCAAAGTAAACTAGGAATTGATTAGTAGCCTAACCATTGACTAAATGACATGAACAAGGACACATTCATTTCTTTTAAAAATATAATAGCAAACTATGCAGCATTTATTTTAAATATTTTGAAACAGTTACAGTGCAACAAACTCATAAATAATACTACAGCCCTAAAATTACTATTCAGTTCCATTTTCCCCTTAATACAGGCTTAATATAGGCTTAATATAGTTGTGTTCCATGGCTGAGTTTATACGTTTCGCGTTGACGTGTATTTCCTGGGATTTCCTACTGAATCTATCAGTTTGTTTGGTCAAAGCAAGTCCCGCCCCCGCCGTTTCTGACTGGATTAATGGCTAGTAGGCTCGGCCTTGGTGTTGGTTACAGTGAAACCTGCGCATGTCAGATCAAGAGAAGTGTCAGATCCTATGGTCAGATCACTAGGCCAGGGGTCGGCAACCCGCATGCGGCTCTTTGATCCCTCTGATGCGGCTCAGCTTTTGAAGATAATTAATTTAATTAACGTATATTAATTTTGAGACTTAAATGTTTGGGCGGAATATCACAAACGGCCGTTATTTAGTTTTGGTTCGCTTGACTGGCATGTCGGCGTCGTCACCACAATTCCGGCGTGGCACCTGAAAACTATCAGGCCTGGATAGGTGAGTGAATACTTTTGGAAATATAGTGTATCTGTATAATTCAGAGTTCAGATATCTCTCACACACACACACAAAATCTAAGCTGCTTATTCTCTGGTCACGTGGGGTGCTGGAGCCTGTCCCAGCGGACATTGGGCAGAAGGCAGGAAACACCCTGGACAGGCCGCCAGTCCATCACAGGGCAGAGTTCAGACATCTACCTATTTAATTAATTACACTCACTCCTAACATAAAGTCTGACTCATGTATTACTTTATATACAATGCTAGCCACTGACATATAGGCTAATAAACACAACCATGGTGTACAACTGGTGTAACTCGTCTCAGTCACTGAACAAAATCACAAAGTGAGTTTTCCTGAATTCTTAAATTTGTTCTTGAGAAAGGTCTTAAGAAAGAAAATGCACTCCAGGGACAACTCATTTGTTCTGTCAGCTAGTTAACTTTAGCCTTTAGCTTGCTGTTATCTAAAGTGACAAGTTATTTCTGTCGAGCAATCCTTTGTCTCCATGGTCATAATAAAGACTGTCAAACTATTAAACTCTGTGTGATGTTAGCCATCTGCTTTCCAGCTATCTGCCCCAAATCCACCACTGTAGAGATGATGGTGTCAACCCTACAGGATGTAATTAAGCATGTTTGCTATAGACATGGTGATAGTGACCGTTTTCATTTTGGCCAGAGTGTCTCTTTAAAGACATTTTGTGATAAAAGCGTGTTCTCCTTCTACTGCAATCATACTGAAGCATCTCTTGAAAGGTTAATAATCTCAACCTTTTATAAGTACAAAAGAAAAAAGCAGGAGACTACTGTTGTCATTGGTAACCAACTTATTTGACTCTGGTTATCGGTCCCATGCCATTACAATAGACCAGATGCTGGCTGAGTGTTCCATTTGCATATGATTTGCATTTCTGAAATTTCAATTAGCAAGCATAATCCATCCATGTGTATATGGAAATCTATACATAAAGACCACTCATTAGTTTAAACCAACAGACACTGTTTCTTGTCTCCCAGGAGAGAGACAGAGAGAGAGAGAAAGAGGGAGAGAGCAAGAGCAAGATGGAGAGTGGGTGAGGGAGAAAGGGAGAGGGAGGGAGAAAGGGAGAGGGAGGGAGGGAGGGAGAGGGGGGGGGGGGGGGGGGAAATGGAGGATATGGTCAAAAATCGTGTCATGGTCATGATTCGAGATATTTTTGTTTCATTTCACGACAGAATCTGGTTCCAGTCAGTTCTATATTTGTCATTAGATGAAAGAAAAATGTTTTTTTGCCAGTTTATTGATGCCCATGTAAACAAACAAAAACATCAGCTTACAATTTAATATCTCTAACAGTTAAAAAAAGAAATGACTGATCTCTGTAACAATTATAGATGTCAATGACAGGAAACACGTGATATATGGCTGTGTGAATAAAGAATAAACTGATGAATTAAGCTCAGATGGATTGGTGGACTAACCTGTGCAAGAGAGGTGGATCTGGCTCTCCCGCCCTCAGCAGCGACCCGGTCCCCTGGCCGAGCGTTCTGGCTGGAGGTACATTTATAACAGCTCCACGAGTGAACACGATCTCCCATAGGCCCCAGCTCCTTACCCATAAACCCTTGCTCCTTCCGCTGCAGACACTGGCAGTGATACAAGTGACCACAGCTAGAGACAAATACACATAACCAGACAGATAAATACAAATCCACATATGAAGAGACACAGACACCACCGTTAATTTAGTAAGCTTCAAGAGGCTGCGCATTACAGTGATTTCAACCGCAGTGCCTCTTTAAAGGGTGTTTGGGCTGACACGTGCAACTTTCATGAGATGTTGGCAAAATAACATGTGATAAATTGCACTTTTAATGATACATTTATTATTAACAATAACTGCAATAAACCAAACCATTCATCCGACAAGCAATGTAGCTCATTAATAATAGGTCATGGCCGCCAGACAACACAAAGACTGAATGAACAGCATTCAGTTGATATAAAGATAAATAAAATAAAATAGTAAATAAATAAAAAATAAATAAATAATAAAACAATCTGTTGATGTATATGGTCATTTGTGCATCTAGACGCACATTTGACTGCAAACATCAACAGAATTTTTATTTGAACAGAATTTTATTTAAAAACATGCTGTTCGTGGAACAGCTACGAACACAGCCTAGCCAATCAGATTTTGAAACCGGAAATGTTTTGTTTTATAATCCAAAGTTTTGGCTCAGAATGGAGAAAAATCATGATGAGTTCACTGCTTTAAACTGTTTCAATGTTCAAACAACCACATCAAACAAACTGTGCATGTGTACCTGAAGATGATGACCTCCTCTTCACTCTCCTGACGTCTCTTGTACAGCTGCAGGCAGATGTTGCAGTGGTCCTGTCTGGGGTGGAGCCCCCTGCTGACGGCTTTACGCAGGTGCGCCAGAGACCAGTGCAAGTCCGAGTTCAGCAGACTAGTAGTGGTTTCTAAGAGGGTCTAAAAGAGAGACAGACAGAGATGAGATATAAAACACACAACACACACACACATACATACATATATACATATATATACATATACATATACATACATATATATATACACACACACATATATATACATACATATATACATACATATATATACACATACATATATATACACATACATACACACGCACACACATTATATATATATATATAAAATGTTTATTAAGTTTTTAAGTAGCAGACATTTTCAAATACTGTGAAAAAAAGTCAAATTTTAACACACATATATGTAACTCTTTAGGATTTCTGCACAGGTCTGAGTTATGACCAGCTCTTATGTTAGATAAAAGGAACCCAATAAAACAAATACCACAAATGACTTTAGTTTTTCATTCATTTATTGAACAAAATCATCTATTATATACACTATATTGACAAAAGTATTCGCACGTCTGTCTTCACACGCATATGAAATTGAGTGACATCCCATTCTTAATCCATAGGGTTTAATATGATGTCTGCCCATGAAATTGTCCAAAATCTCCTGGTCTGCTGAAGCATTAAGAGTTCCTTTCACTGGAACAATGGGGCCGAGCCAAACTCCTGAAAAACAACGCCACACCATAATCCCCCCTCCACCAAACTTTACACTTGGCACAACGCAGACAGACAAGTACTGTTCTCCTGGCAACCGCCAAACCCAGACTCGTCCATCGGATTGCCAGACGGAGAAGCGTGACTTCAGAGAACACGTCTCCACTGCTCTAGAGTCCAGTGGTGGCACTTCACACCACTGCATTTAACGCTTGGCATTGCTCCTGGTGATGTAAGGCTTGAATGCAGCTGCTCAGCCACGGAAACTCACTCCATGAAGCTCTCTACATTGTTCTTGAGCTAATCTGAAGGCCACATGACGTTTGGAGGTCTGGAGCGATTGACTCTGCAGAAAGTTGGTGACCTCTGCGCACTATGTGCCTCAGCATCCGCTGACCGCTCTGTCATTTTCGTGGCTGAGTTGCTGTCGTCCCCAATTGCCTCCTCTTTGTTATAATACTGCTGACAGTTGAATGTGGAATATTTAGTAGTGAGGAAATTTCACGACTGGACTTGTTGCACAGGTGGCGTCCGATCACTGTACTACGCTGGAACTCACTGAGCTCCTGAGAGCGACCCATTCTTTCACTAATGTTTGTAGAAGCAGTCTGCAGGCCTAGGAGCTTGGTTTTATACACCATGGAAGTGATTGGAACAACTGAATTCAATGATTTGGATGGGTGTGTGAATACTTTTAGAAATATAGTGTATTTTGGTTGGGCAAAGTATGTGAACTTAAGGTTGGGCAACATGACATTTATAGTCATCATGATAAATTAAGTCACAGTATGACATTAAGCTCTTTTGATATTATCAGTACTTAAAGAAGACTCGCCAACTGCTTTAGTTTGATGTTCGCTTATGAAGAAAGTATAACTGGCTCGGTTTAGTTAGATTAAAGGTAGAATGTAGAACAATCATTGCATATGCAGTTTGAGTGCAGTGTAGTTTTAGTTTTTGCACTTATATGATGAGTAAAATGGACAAAGAGTGTAGATACAAGGAGGTGTACTTAAAAAGTGTATACACCACAAATCTCTAACAATTCTGGATATAATGTTTTAGAAAAGGCTAAGAGCTGATGTACAGTGCAGAACACATTTTTATTAATATACTGATATTTCTCAATACCATTTCAGAGCCAAAACCTACATATAGACTGACTGGCCATTATATTCTGTTGACGTTATGTTGTATCTACACTCATGGACCATTTAATCTGGTCCACTACATACCATTTAACTTCAGTGTTTCAACAATTCAACCTCTCATCGTATGTGTATCTATACATACACACATATACAGCTCTGGAGGCAGTGGAGGCGAAAGCAAGATGCTGAGTTACTGTCATAACCAGGCATTGCATCCAGTTACATCAGCTTCTCAGCTGTGCTATCTGTGTGGATGTACTGTAGTGTGAGAAAGAGAGGGAGGTTTATCTTTATCTGCACTGAACTGTCAGAGCTCTGACTGAGGGACCGGCACAGAGTGACTGCACTGTTTATAATACACCTGCATTCTGTGTGCTTGTGTATTCTTCTGTTTATTACAGAAGAGAGGGAGGGGATACAAACAAGAGAGTAAGAGAAAAAAAGAGGAAAAGAGAGAACCAGACGAGAACAAAAGCAAGAGAAAAACAAAAAAGGATACAGAGAGAAAGAGAGAAACAAACAGAGTGTGAGATTGAGGAAAAAGCAATAGAAACAAAAAGAGAGGAAGAGACAAAAACGAGAGCGTGAGTGAGGAGAGCAAGAAACAGAAACATAAGAGAGAGGGTGAGTGAGAATGAGAGACAGTGAGACCAAGACAAGGAGAGAGAGAGGGAGCGTGAGGGAAGGAGTCATGCCTATCTGAAGGTCTTTCTGCAGTCTTCCACTCCATTTACTTTGAGTGACAAGCTGCAAATTCCCTTCAGTCACACACACACACACACACACACACACACCCACACACACACACACACACACACACACACACACACACACACACACACACACCCAAATCTTAGACTGGGTGATGTAACTGGATATTGACGTTGATTGACAAATACTTTGACTACGATGCATCAACACCAATAATCACTGTGTTGGGAATAAGAACTTCAAAAGCTTGCTAAATAACAAACATTGTATAAGTGATGTTTTATTCCTTTTTACTGCTGGATTATTATGGGCCATTATGATATGGTCAAATAAATGACCCACTCCACATCATCCAAGAACATTTCTCAGCATTTTTTTTACTGTACTGTTGTAAAATGCTGTAAATGTAATACTTCTCGGTTTCCACAGCCATCTACTGCTGAATTCCAGAGTGACTGTGTGTATGATGGCAAACACCTGGATTTTTTTTTTTTTAAGAAATATGTAAAGCATGTGGACGTGGATTTAGAAGTGGCTTACGAGCACATGTTTAGCAGTCTGAAATTTGTCCACTAGGGGGAACTAAAAGCTTCTCTATGTTTGTCATTTAAAGATAATAAACCAGCACAAATGTAAAGGAGAGTTGACACAGGCACAATCTTTTAAATAAAAACAGATGTATTACATAAAATAATGTAACAAAAAACACTCCATTGAAAAGAGCCCAATGCTATGAAAGTGAAAAATGCAAACCTGATGTTTTGTTGAGCCAGGAAGCAAACTTTTAATCCTGACATGATCCAAGAAACACAAGTTAATGCAAGGTTTAAACAAGGTCTCAGGTAACTGCACTTAGTCATATGCAAAAGTATGCACACGCCTGATCACACAACATTCTGTTTAAGTAAAAGTAAGGCAACCCATCCTCTACAGAGAACACGCTTCTGAATATTTTAGTGCAGAATTACTGTTTATTTCATGAATCGAACACATTTGGGGAAGAAATAAAACATGTGTTGTGCGCCAAAGGTTTTACACATTTTATATTTTATTTTTTCAGCCATGTTAAACCAAGTAGGAAATAAGCAGATATTGTGCACCAAAAACAACAATTTTCTGCAAATCAAGTTTGTTCTGTGGACAAGATGGGTTAACTTGTTTTCACTCAGGCTGTTTTCACATCTAGCGTGTTTAGGCTTTTGTGATATTGTATCATTTACACTTGATTCGACTGATTTCACACTGCAGTGGCTAAAGTGCACCAAATCACAGACATGAGTGTTTGTTTATTGGTTTTGCAGTGCTGTTACTCTCACATTTGCCCCAATATGACCCAAAAAAACTTGCAAAAAAATAGACATTAAGAGTCTATATGCATCACAGTTAACAGCAACTGTAACATTTACTTGATATATGCTTGTTTAGTAATCAATCAGGTCAATGATGCAATACATTCTGCCATGTGTTCACTATAATTTGACCGCTTGTGTGCAGGTATAAGCAGAAGCTTGTGTGGTAAGAACGATGTGAGCACCTGGTGAGAGTCAGATGCTAAAAAAGGAAGGACAGTACAGAGCTGATGATGGAAGAGTGCATGCTCTGATGTGGACATCCCTCATTTGGTGCAGACCATCCCAAAATGTGTTCCCACCAGCAGCGAACTCAAACAAAGTAGGTGTGAAAGTGCCCTTAGAAAACTAACAGAACAGGCAATTTGGACAAACTTTTGCCTGTGACAGTCCACACATTCCCTCACCTCCTTTCCTCTTCTCTCACAAACAGACAGCAATATCATGACCCAGCTCTGCCTGGTGTCCCTGTTGAACAGCCTGAGGAACAGATCTCTGACTGTCTTCATGTCAAATCTCTCACTTCCTCCATCATCTCCTTCATATTCCCCCTTCACACCACCAGAACACGAAAACAGACACAGGCCTGCCAATCACAGCACACGCAGAAATATGACTGGCTGTCCCTGACAGCACAGCCAATCAGAAGGCATTTGGATCAATCACATATGAGGTACCTGCCATTGTCACTGCATGAGTGTAA
The DNA here is from genome assembly GCF_015220715.1 of Pygocentrus nattereri. NCBI lineage: Eukaryota > Metazoa > Chordata > Actinopteri > Characiformes > Serrasalmidae > Pygocentrus > Pygocentrus nattereri. The sequence continues at coordinate 27,018,434 of NC_051222.1, read as the reverse complement.
GAGAAAGGGAGAGTGTGTTACTAATCACTGAGAACATTCATTAAAGGAACACCCCAGTAATTTGCTGCACTAACATCATACAGTCAGTTACCACAAACATTAATGTCGACATGTTCTCTGGTATTCAGAACAGAACAGACAATTCACTGACTCAAATCTCAGTTACAACAGAAGTCAACTGGCAGATGCTGAATTCTATGAATAAATGTTTGAGTATCAGATGAGAACCCTCAGAGCGCTCCAGGCCTTCAAAGAAAGCCTAACGATTTCTGGGAACTAAAAAAATGCATGTCGGTAATTTGAAGTTCATTTATATTTCATAGCATATTCATGCTTGTTGTCTGCAAGTACTGCGCTAACACGCCTATTTCACTGGTTTTAGCTGGAAATAAGTTTAAAATCTTGAAACGGAAATCTGTTCAATCAGGATTTTTCTCTGTTGTATCCCAAGTGCACTCTCCCACTAGTCAGGATTCAGGAACTGAACTAGCTAGATTGATTCTCAACATAATCAGAAACATCTTCATTTTGACCAATTTTGTGGGGAAATTGTCACTCTAGGTCTTCTGGAAGTCTTATATACTGACTGTGCAGGAGTTTCAGTCTAACCAGGTTTCAGTCATCTGTTAGAAATGGAAAACAGGGGCTATAGCTCTATAATGGGAATCTTTACTGAAAGAATCACTGTAAAACTACTACATGCAAGATCAAATATATCTTAGAGTCCATATGATGGAAAACAGAATTTATTCGTTTTTTTTAAACAAGAGTTTGATGTGATATCTAAATACTGTCTAAGTTTCAAAATGTACTGATTTGCCATACAGCCTATGAATAACACCCAAGCTGCAAAAAGAGCCCATTCAAAACTTCAGAATTCATTGTTTGTCACATCACAAATACATACATATACATACACACACACTCTTTCAACCTACAGCAGTTTAGCACACCCTTTCATGCTGATGTTAAAAGGAGTACTACAGCCTCCACCTTATTTTGAATGAGGCTCAGTACATTGGAACTTAGGGCCTAGTTTCAATACTGACGGTTCATTAAGGTTATACAGGTTGTCAGTGTGGCTTATGACACTGTATAGCTTACTGTTAACTATCAAAAAAACTTTACTGTGTAGCTGAATGGAGTGGGCAGCCATTTTAGACATGAACATGAATTGCATGAATTATTGAACTAAATATGTAAACAAGATACAACTTTATGACCATGTGCCTAATATTCTGTTGGTTTATCACGTAAAGTCAAAACAGCTCTGACACTCTGAAGTTTCCCTGTGGTATTTTGCACCAAGACGTTAGCAGCAGATCCTGTAAGTCCTGTAAGTTGCGCGATGGAGCTGCTTTGGACTGGATTTGTTGTTCCAGCACAGGATCAGATTGAGATTTGGGGAATCTGGAGGCTTCTTGAACTTCATGCTCCTCCAGTCATTCCCGAACAATATGTGTAGTGTGGCAGGGTGCATTATCTTACATATTTATTTTCCTCAGATAGAGATACACTTTCAACTGATGGTAGGAAACAAGATTAAGAACAATGTGAAAAAGGGAACAAAAACTGGCATCTTATAGAACTGAACTGAACAAGAAAGAGAGAAAGGTTTCAAAAGCAACTCTTGGGGCAACAAAAGACTCAAAGGTTTTCTTTTTAAGGGTCTTTGAGAGATGCCTAAAGTGGGGTTCTGTCAGAGAAGATTGTTGTAACACCCCGTGGTTAAGTTTCTTTTCAAGCAAAATAGACGAGACTGCTGCCTTTGAAATCCTCTCAACCGTACAACATCCTTAAAGCTATGGCACGCTCTTACCACTACACCATTTAGTGTTTATCTTGTCAAAATAGCTGATGGCTTAGAGTATGACAAACAACAGGGAGGGGAAAAGGGCACAAAGACAAACAGAAAGCAAAAGGTCTGAACGCAGCTCTTCAGCGCCAAAACCTTTCTCCGACATTCTTGTTTCGCGGTCTGGAGAGAAAACGTCTTTTCAGGAATGACATAAAACCAGCAACTGTCTTGTAGCAAAAGAAAAAAAAAAAAAACCACTGAAAAATGCCATCAGAATTGCAAAGGTATAAGAGTGCATGGAGTCAAAAGGTCAAAAATAGCAGAGAGCAGCTCTGTCCTAACTGAAGGGTTTTAGCTGTCTTCTGCAAAATAACACTAAAAAAAGGCTACAGAGCCATGAAGGAAAAAGTTGTCCTACACCAACTTGCTTGCTTACTCAACCCACCAATTAAACAAATTTAGCTGATAATTGGGATCATTTAAATTAGATGCACCCAGACTTCATTACTGGCAGCACTGTCAAATCTAAGTATCACTTAAATACAAACTTTCCAGCAATGTGAAGCAGGCCAAAAGGTCTCAAAAAGCAGCACTGTACACCACAGTCAAAATAAATTCTGGAAGTCATGAGAAAGAAAGATTGCAATAGATCTGTCTGGAATGGGTTTACAAAGCCATTTCTAAGGGAGACCAGAGGACCACAGTGAGAGCCATTATCTCTAAACGATGTTCATCATGAGGACATCAGATGGTGCAGTTGATGGCACCAAAGACAGAATATTGCTGAGCCATCCACAGAACAAATGATTATATAATTCCAGCGATGTGTATGCTTTTAGCCCCCGGGGATGTGCAGGTTGATGCAGTATTTAGGCTCTTGAGATGTTTTTGTGTTCCATAGTATATAATCAAAGACAGCTTATCGATTTGATACAGATCAACACCTCCATTCAAAGTGAATTTTTCTTGATATCTTGGTTTGAAGGCCATAGACATGTCCTAGTATTATTCCACGATTCATATTTGTTGTCAGTTACTGCACATGTTTTTATTCTGCATTCTTGTAATTTACATATGCTGCTCTTACAGGACACACTATCTACATATGCATCCTTTCTACTCACTCTGGATATAAGTATATACACCAATCAGGCATAACATACATTATGACCACCTCCTTGTTTCTGTGCTCATTGTCCATTTTATCAGCTCCACTTACTATATAGGTGCACGTTGTAGTTCTACAATTAGGACCCCCATAGACCCTCACAGAGAATGTAGTATTTGGGTGGTGAATCATTTTCAGCATAGCAGAAACACCACATCAGTGTTACTGCCGTGCTGAGATTGATCCATCACCTAAATAGTACCTGCTCTGTGAGGGTCCATGGAGGTCCTGACCACTGAAGAACAGGGAAAAAGGGGTAACAAGGTAAGCAGAGAAACAGATGGACTACAGTCTGTAACTGTAGAACTTCAAAGTGCACCTATACAGTAAGTGGAGCTGATAAAATGGACAGTGAGCACAGAAACAAGGTCATAATGTTATGCCTGATCGGTGTATATTATGCTTGCTATATTTATATTTTTTCCACTCTACCATCCTTAATTATACATATTGTAACCACAGCATCGTTTACCATGGTTGCTTTATTGAACTTCATATGTAACTCTGCTTTTTGCACTTCTGGTTAGATGCTAACTGCATTTCATTGGCATTGAACCTGTGCTCTGCACAATGACTCAAGTTGAATCCAATGTAATCTAATCTAATTGCTCATACATTACGTGGACAGAAAATGGCTGTGGGAACCACCTCAGTCCGGGTTTTGCAAATACTATCTATAGGTGCTGTCTGGTTGCTGTTGATGCTGATAAAGGTGGCACAACCAGTCATTAAGCTTAAGGGATACTCACTTTCACAAGAGTGATCTGTGTCACAAGCCCTTTTTTCCTTTGACTGTAATGATCATTTAAGAATTGTGAATTTCATGTCCAGTCTGTGAGTTTACTGGCCATCTGCAAAGCAGAAATCAGACTACTGCCTGACTTACGTCGACCCAGAGTTTCACATTCTCTCATTACTCAAGTGCATATAAACACGTGGATCGGATCACTGACAATCAGATTTTTTGCAGTTATTGGATTATTAAGTGTAAATGCACTCACTGAATAAAACTCCCCCCCAAAAAAGTTGATTTACATGAAAAAGAAAAGTTTGTGTATGTCAACATAATGTTATTGTATGTAGCCCTGGGGCATTTTGTTGGTCTGTTTTTCAGCTGGAATTATGCTGGTAAATTACATCAAAAAATGAAAGCGACAAATATGAAGATACAAGGTTTTGTTGACAATACGCTGTGCTCAACACAGAGGGCTATATCTGAATTAGCTCAATGTTAAAGCACAGTGTGCAGGGTAGTAGGGGAAAAGGCAATTTGCATATTCGTGTATAATCATAAAAGGTTTAGGGATGCTTCTATGTCATTTTAGTAGTTTCCTGAGCATAACAGTAATACATAAATGTGATAATTCCTCATGAACACATTAATTCGTTTTTATGTTTACACTAGTGCTTCAGGGCTCCTTTAAATGAGTTTGAGGGTTTAATGAAGCCAACAATGTTCATCATTCCCTCCACAGTCCATACAGTCCATTTATTGTCGGTCATATTTTCTTTTTTCCATGTATCATTTGAAAGTACCATCTGCTCTGTACACTGTGACACAATTTGCGAGACAGACATACACACAATATAAGGTCCAAGTTAATAGTTTTTTTCTCCTGTAAAGCTATTTTTTTGGAGATATAAAGGTTTTGTTCTGACAGTGATGATATAGAGACAAATCTGCAGCTATTTAGAATTCATTGTTTTTTTTTGATGTAACAAAAAAAATAAATCAACACAAAAATGTATCTGCCTCATCATTGATCAGCTTACAGTTGTTTAGCACAATCCATTCATTCAAAATTGGTGCTTCAGCCTGGAGACATGACTCAGGGCATCCAATCAGAACAGAGATCATTTACATAAAATAAGTCTTAAAGGGACAGTAACAAAGAGCCAGTTTAATTTTAGAGGCTAAAGAAAGGTTGGAAAATGGTTGGAAACGTGAAGTATTACTATTTTTGGAACAGAAACATACACAAAAATGTCATAAGTGAACCTCAGGGAAAAATAACATGTAAATGATATAGTAGAATATGCGTCCCTTAAAATTAATTATGCTAAAACTAGTGACAGAATTCTTTTGGTTACATTCCATATTGCCTTTAAATTGGCACCAAACAAAGCTAAATACTTCAAAAGAGATTTAAAGGGACTCTTTAAAAAGGTTTCTGGAAGGTTTCAGGCAGACTTTGGTAATTACAAACCAAGCCAGTCACAGTGAAAATTTTTCCCCCAGCAACCTGCAAACTGATAACCGAGGGCCAACCTGGGAGGTCTACTGAGCCAGTGCAATTAACGCACGCTAATTAATGAAAAAGCAGCCATTAACGACTTTTAATAGCGTTCCACCCCAGGCTGACCTTACGATAGAGCAGCCCGGCAAAGTTGGAATGAGTCTGGAGATTAAGCTGCTTTTAACACTTTTTTAGATGCAATGTTGGTTCCATCCATGAGCTGAGGTTACAAAAGAGGGCATTAGTATGTGTGTGTGATTATACATTTATTTATACATTTTACTTGCTTTTCTGTCCAAGTTATATCTGAAACTGTTCAAAGTGTTCTTGTAAAAGCCGTTAGAATTCAAAGTGGCTGCCAGTGTGAACAAAAGCACAATATAAATGTTATTAATTCTCACTCATAGCTCATTAAAATAAGCACAGAACTTCTGTGGTAATTGCAGATTCTACACGTTCAAGCCATACCACTTCTCTTAGTGAGTAAAGAGGAGAGATTTTAATTTTATTATGATTGGAATTTGATTAAATTATTGCTCCTTTACATCACTGCTCCTTTTTTTCACTAAAATATAAAGTCAGATATATAAATATAGGATGTAATTGAATGGAAATGGACATCCTGTGCAACAGTTCAAAAAGCTATTATGTACAAGTTACTAATTTTTTTTACTAAGTTTTTCTGAAGAGAAATTTGCAGTTCAAGCTAAGAAGCTGTTGGTATTGTCAGTACAATGGACCAGCCCAGAGCCACTTAATGTGTTTGGGATTATTTGCATTGTGAGAAGTAGTGCCATCGTTAGGGCTGCCATGATTATGAAATTTTAACTGACAATTAATCGTCAAACCAATAATTGTGATTAACGATTTGTCCATTTTTACACTTTTATACACTTTTTTACTATTATATGAAGCTTGCACGCAAACTGTTATGATGAAAAACGACAATTTATTGAAGAATATACTCAAATTTAAAGATATTTGTCTCTGGTCTTTGAACTAAATTTGTAAACTTGTAAACTTGAAAATGATGGTTGCAAATTCTCTAGCTGCTAAATAGTTGTGTATTTTCTGCCTTACTGAATGGCTGTAAACCATGTTACACGGTCAGTTAATATGCACCATCTGGTACGGTCATGTTCATATTCAGATGATCGCCCGAGAGCCTCTGGAGTAGCCAGCTGCTGGAAAGAATCTGATGACAAGGTTGTCTTTCCAAGTTTGGTGAACTGGCTGGGGGAGTGGATAAGCAGATGCTTTCTCAAGTTTGTTCTATTGGCACCTTCAACAGCCACTGTTTTATTGCAAATCCGACAAATCGTCTTCGTGTTTTTGGGTTCTCCTTTGTCATTTGGCTTGAAACCAAAATGTGCCCACAGCAGTGATGCGTTTCACACGTCTATAGTTCGCTTGCACGTTCTCGTGATTTGCACATCGAAGTAAGTGTGATTTAGGAATGCATCCTGCACGATGCTAAGCAGTCTAAGCTTCCACTTGTTGGCTGCCAATATTTGCCTCATAGCTCAAGTGCTAAAACTAAATAATCAAACGTGTCTTGGTCGATCAGCTACATTTGGATTAAAAAGGTGAGACATTTTTCCCTTCAAATAGCGATTAAGATGAACTTTTGTTTTAATTCAGTTATTTGTCTCCCCTTATTTGTTGTGATGAAAATGCACATAATTCATATTCTGTTTACTGGGCTTGAAATAAAATAACTAGAAAATGATCGTGGTCAGCGCAAATCATTGTGGTCAGGCGGTCATGTAATATTTGCCAAAGGTCTAGCTGTCATGATCATTTTAGCTTACAGTAACTGTCAAATACATAACTGACTAGTAATTTGTCTTTTCTTGTTTATTACATGCATCTGTTAAAGTTCAAGAGAGGCAAAAGTGTACAGTTTTGCTTATTAGCCATCTTGCTTCCTAGTTGTGTTTATTAGGTAGCTAGCATCGGTTGTACTGTCAAACTGGTACACTACACTGTTGTGTGCACACACTCTTACACAAATATCTCAGTTATACAGAATCATATGTAAATCAAGATAAGCTTTTTTCTTTGAGTGAAAATATCAGCAATACAAAAAGTCTCATTCTGCCAGCATACATGCTAAAAACATTACAGCACCAATTCAGAAGTGAGAACTTCATTTCCCATGAAGTCCCATGACGTCTGAATGAATGCATTTACGTTTATTTATTTACACTTATTTGCCTCAACCCATTGCACCCAATTCACATTTTTTCTTACTTATTTTATTACTGTGAAATCAGATGCCTCTGGAAAATGACTGTAGTCATTTAAAACCCAATCCTGGTCCTGGGGATCTACCAGCCTGGAGTTCAAATGCAGCTCACCTGGCTCTAATACACCAATGCACCTCAAGGCCTTCATTTCCTGGTTTAGGTGTGTTAGATTAGGGTTGGAGCTAGACTCAAAGTGGTGGACCGTAAAGACTCAAAGTGGTGGACCGTAAAGACTCAAAGTGGTGGATCAGTGGAAGCTTTTCATTTGGGCCTATTTTGCCTTACAATACCCCGTATGGGCTTCTCTGCCACAAATGGATTTTTTAAGTCAAAATCTTACCTCTACTAAAAAAATAAATCATTAAACAGTGTCTCAGGCATCAGTCAGCATATTTACAACCATTTTTTAAAGCTTTTTGAGGCATTTAACTTGAAAAATTATGACCAAGTATCTCTAAAACGGACCATTTAACAACCAACCGCTTTAAATTAGTTTTTATCTTAACCATTTACCATTTAGATATTACGTCGTATTCACCTTCAAATTTGAGTAACTTGAATGTCCATCTGTAAAGAAGTTAAGATTTTTTGTTCTTTTACAGCACAAGCTTTGAGCGCATCTCACTGTTCAGAATGGATGTTGTGCAGACACACTGCTTTATTCATGCTTTTCTTTTACTTTACAGAGGGCAACGTGTGTTTTGTTGAAGTAGCACTCGACAGAGCACTACTTCAATAGATTATCATATGTAGTAATAAACCGTAGAAACGTGTAATAAACCGTAGAAAGCCATAAGAATACTAAGAATATAACCAGGTTACCATGGAAACACGTACATCGAACATTCATAAGCACTAGACAGTGGGGTGTAAGAACGTACTTCATATTGTACAAACCAAAAAAAAAAAAAAATGCTGCAAACATCAAAGCAGACATGCAATGTAACCTATGCAACAATGTAACAAACAGTCACTAACATTTGGTAAAGCTAGTGTTATGACTGTTTGGGTAGTGACAAAAACGGTAGTGACATTTAATTTAATGTTATTAAGGTTCACTCAAAGCAAAAGGATTTTAGTTTAAAGTCAGATGTGTTTTGAACCAGTTTGGTAGAATGACCCAGATATCCATACGTGTTCATTTCTGTTTAAACGTCACGATGAATGGACCAATACAATTAGTCCAAACTAAGACTTACTGATAAAATCACTTAATCAGAAGCGAATCATTTCACCTCCTTGGGACCATCGGTGATTCTAAGACACACTTCGTCATATTCTTCATGAGTTTCATATTTCATAAGCTACATTCAAAAGTGGGTGTCATGAGAGCTGTAACTGTTCTATATAGTCAAATACATGGGAAATGTAATTTAAACCCTTCTAATAGAAAAAGCTGGACGCAGTAAAGCTGAACTCTTTTCTGTAAAAATTATTTTTATAAATAATACAAAGAGCTTGTAAGATTTTTGGCTTTCAGCAGTAAATTGTAAACATACAGCAATGTGTGTGATCATAAAACATTGTGTTAATCTGAGGGGAGCTTTTACAAAAACAAATAAATAAAATAAAAATGTACATTTAATTCATGCAGTTACTGAATAATTTGCCTTATGATTTGCTCATGTAAATTGAGATAGACAAACCAAAATGTACGCTGGAGAGTAAGAACGTTACTTTTTATATCAATGCCACTACTAGTACTAACACTGTAGTAAGCAGATGGAAAGTTAAACAGAAAAATGTTGACCTTTTAATGCTCTCTTCTGTTTTTAAAGTCTAATAAGTCCAATCTTTCTTCAGTATTTAATTTTTTTCACTGTATGTAATGTCAGCTGAACACTGAACAGAACTGAATCGAAATTGACAGAGACATATAGACAGAAATAGAGAGCGAGAGAGAGAGAGAGAGAGAGAGAAAGTGAGGCTCCTCTGTCTGATTGGGTGTAATGAGTTGCCTGGAGAGTTGCAGTGTGTGTTACAGTTCAATAACAAACGCACACATACACACTCAAAACAAGCCCACAGGCAGTTACTCACACGCTTGACCACAATAACTCAACTTTAATCCCATTTAGACAACAAAACAACACAAACAGAGCAAAGAGGCGTGCCTGCAGGCTGTGAGGGGGTTCAGTGTGGACATATCTGACCACCAATGCAATAAAGTGATTAGGGAGGTTTTGTCTCTCACTGTATTAAACAGTTTGGCTAAGAGTAAGTGTGTAACTGTGCACAAGTGATATCAAAGAGACACTGAAACTTCAACAAGCATTAATTAATCAAACATGTGTGTGTGTTTCCCATTCATTAAACAGGAAACGAAGGCGTAGTCAAGCGGTCCAACTTAATTAATAACCTGCCTCTACTCAATTTCACAAGCGGTACTTAAGAAAAATAAGACAGTACTGAATGAAATAGCCAACATAACCACTTAAATGGCCAGCATCCATCATTGGGCCAAACATTTTATTGCACACATTCATAGCCTAAGAATAGCTCAGACAGTTTACATTGAATTGAACTGCATCCCTGTAGTTACTGAATAATAAGCCTTAGTACATAATAAGCCTGGGATTTTACAGCAGTTAAATCAAATTTTCTCACTATTTTGACAGACAGCTTAGCTAATTTATAATAATTTAGATCATTTTAAGAAGCAAATTTTTGGCTAATATAATGAGATTATTTCACTTAATAAAATGACAAAACTGGAGAAAAAAATGGAGAAATAAGCTCAATATTATAATATTCCTACAACCATTTCTTAATGAGAAACGTTACACATTTGCACTACATTCAAGATCAATTCACTCGCCAAGATAATCTTATTTGCAGTGTAAGTCTTAGGATATGACAAACCTAGGGGTTAACCCAACCCTGAGGAAGAAACAAAGAACATATTTTTGGCTCATTTAGTTTGTTCACAATATCAGCTATAGTACATAAATCTTATTTTCAATCATTCTGCTTTGATGACTCAACCGAGTTAAATGAACCTGAGACAGAGAGGCAGAAACAGAACCAGAACTGCTGTAGAATTAATTGCAGATTTTCAGCATTTATACAACCCCTCCTCAAAAATGACAAAGGTCATCTTCTGTACACTGGTTTGAATGCTGCCCCCTAGTGCGCAAGTTCACATTACTCACACGTATATTGGCAGAGCCCTTTGCAAATGTTTGTGCACGACAACCACAGATGCAGAAGTATGTCAACCTAAACGCTGCATGAGAATCAATCAGATTTGTTATGCCTATATGTCGTGTGTACAAATAGAAGCACACAGTACCTGTTCATAGTTGAATGTCTCCAACATGCCAAGAATGAGGCCCTGGATCTCTGCCAACTTCCCTTTTCCATACACAGGGTCCTGAGGAGAAAATAGAGTGCACACGTTATAAAAAAGTTAAATACGTTGAATCAACAGTAGTGGAACATAGACAATTAAAACAATACAATATGTTTTTTCCACAGCCCCGAGTTCCTTATTGCCTTTGTAAAATGGTGATGAAATACAATATAATAAGATACACCTACATTTGATAAATTACATAGTTTAATACCCACATTAACTGCAACAAACAGTTCTCTTGGCAAGCTATTTAGTTTGTTAACAGTAGGGAATGGTTGCCCTGCAGCATCACAGTTTTAATAACATGGCTAACTAAACAGAACTCAGCTGATACTGAACATTTTTATGTTAAGGCTTTGAACTTGGTTTAGTCAATCAGACTTTCCAACCAGGTTTATCCATTTTTATAAAATGGATAAAAATTCCCATTTCAATTTATCCTGCTGATGCAACCCTCTGTCCCCTCGCTTTTGTCTTTCATTTGGCATCTTTTGTAGAAAACTCTCGTCAATACGGTCAAAACTAAAGGAGGAGGGGCTTATACTATACATACACTCTCAAATCAAAGGGCTTTCTTCCGAAGTCACTTATAAACTCTAGAGCATGTGATATTTGGGGTGTGGCAGATACTAAACAAGTTCTGGGAAATTTTAATTATCTAAGCCAAAAACAATCTGTCGATATAAAATCAGAGCTATGTATAACCAATTTAATTCAATCAAAACTTGATATATTTGAAAATTGAACCGTACTTGCAAATACAATGGCTACAGAAAGACACTTTAACCGCCAAACCACTAGTAAACTTTAATGAAGCTGAGTTTCATAATAAAATGTTGAACAAAGTGATGTATTCCAGAGAAAAACACTTAGCATCAACATCAAACTGATGGTGGACTCTTGTATGGAGAAAGCCTGGTGAAGAGCTCCAACCAGACTGCACTGACAGTACTGTAAAACACAGAGGTGGAAACATCAAAGTCTGGGGCTGTTTTTCTTAAGTTCGCTGGTGGCATCATGAACTCAGAAGAGTCCAAAAGATCTTCAAAGAAAGATCTGAAATTCACCAGATCATCCTTCTGCAAGAAGACTTTGCAAAAAAGAAAAATAAAGTCTTCGAATGGTCTGTTTAAAATGACTCACATTTCGTTTGACATTTTGCTTCATAACATGATGAACCTTCCAACTGTCCGAATGTTTTCTGGACCCACTATATGTGTACTGCTATATTCCTACATTTTACACTCCTGAGATTCACTATTTGTAGTAAGGCAACAGAAAGCACAAACAGCAGTCATCGAACCAGAGAGCGGCCGAATATCATCTCAAACTGAGAGAGCGCGAGCGAGAGAAAGTGGGAGAGAGCGAGAGAGAGAGAGAGAGAGAATATTGGACACGTTATCGGCCTGTTGCACACACTCGGCTAATTCCACCCTCAGCTTGAGTTCAGACACAGAGATCAAAGCTCTGAGGACACACACACACACACACACACGTTCAAACATTTGGAATCAGTGTTTACATGTTTTCATTAATATATAGCCAGTGTTTTTAAAGACATGTATAAAATGATTCTAGTACATAATACTAAGGTGCAGGTTAACAGGTTTCAGCTGTCAAAGTCTCTGGCTGGTTACAGTGCCTTCCTCAAACATTGGTACCCTTGGTAAACATTCGTAACACAGGCTGTAAAAAAGTCTTTACTCCTCATCCTTTTCATCTTTCACTTCAAATACTAACATTAATCTAACCTTTATTTATTATCTAATAATTAAAAGAAAAGAATGAAATCTTTTCCTCACACGTGTCACAGTTGTTGACACCCCTAGAAAATCTTGAGTGAAAACTTTATTCCTATTAATATGTTTTGAAATTGACCTGAGCAATTAGGAACACAAATGGTCAGACATGACTTCCTGTTTCCCTGTGGTATAAATACGAGGTGACAAACAGGCCAAATTTGCTCGGTCATCCATGGCTACAAGAAAGACCAGAGAAAACAGCAATGATGTGTGACAAATGGTTGTTAAGCTGCACAAATCAGGAAATGTCCATAAGAAAACAGCTGAACAGCTGAAAATGTCCATTTTCACTACCGGGGCAATGATTAAGAAGTTTAAACTAGAGATGTTAAAAATCTGCCAGGAAAAGGATGCATGTCTATACTGACCCCAAAGCTAGAGAGGCAAAAGACTCTGAGAATCACAGCAGGGGACTTAGTCAGATCTTGTGGTTATGTAGGTTGTGTCTGATTTTAGTTAGGGAAACGTTCTGACCCCAAGTTGTTTATGATGGTTGCCAGAAGAAACACTCCGCTGTCAAGGACCAACAAACTCATGCTCCTACAGTTTGTCAAGCCTGGAAATGTCTGGAAAAGCCTCTTCCAAATGCCCTGGACAACTTGTTTGGATACATGATATGATGGACTCCTTTA
>NC_051222.1:26995193-26997693 GCF_015220715.1 Pygocentrus nattereri | reverse complement strand
ACATATGCACATGTACGACAATCATAAAGGACACAAATTATGTGTTAGGGCCATCAAACAATCAATCAATACACACACACACACACACACACACACACACACACACACACACACACACACTTTCCAAGCCAATTATCCTTCTGGATCACAGGGGGAGCTGGAGCATGTCCCAGCAGTCAATGGGCAGAAGAGAGTTTTTCCACTTAAAAAGCTGTGCATATCAGTGGACACAACATGTTTCATCAGAATTAATTAATTACTTTCAGTAATTCATCAACAGTGTTTCATTGTGTGAAAGAAGTGTTCACACAATTTCAGCTGAATGAGTTTATATATATACGTTCCAAAGAAGTTGGGGCAGGGGCGTGTTTACCACCTTTCCTTTTACCAACACTCAATGAGCATTTGGGAACTGAGGGCACTAATTGTTGAAGCTCTGTAGGTGGAATTCTTTCCCATTTTGAGCTTCATAATGCACCACACATTTTCAATAGGAGAAGGTCTGGACTGCAGGCAGGTCAGTCTAGTACCCGCACTCTTTTACTACGAAGCCACGCTGTTGTAACGTGCAGAATATGGCTTGACATTGTCTTGCTGAAATAAGCAGGACGTCCCTGAAAAAGACGTTGCTTGGATGGCAGCAGATGTTTCTCCAAAACCTGTATGTACCTTTCAGCATTAATGGTGCCTTCACAGATGTGCAAGTTACCCATGCCATGGGCACTAACACAACCCCATACCATCAGAGATGCTGGCTTTTGAACTTTGCGCTGATAACAATCCGGACAGTCCTTTTCCTCTTTGGCCCGGAGGACACGATGTCTGTGATTTCCAAATACAATGTGAAATGTGGACTCGTCAGACCACAGGACACTTTTCCACTTTGCGTCAGTCCATCTCAGATGAGCTCGGGCCCAGAGAAGCCGGCGGCGTTTCTGAGTGTTGTTGATATTTGGCTTTCGCTTTGCATGGCAGAGTTTTAACTTGCACTTGTAGATGGAGCGACGAACTGTGTTCACTGACGATGGTTTTCTGAAGTGTTCCTGAGCCCATGTGGGAATATTCATTACAGAATGATGTCGGTTTTTAATGCAGTGCTGCCTGAGGGATCGAAGGTCACGGGCATTCAATGTTGGTTTTCTGCCTTGCTGCTTACTTGCAGAGATTTCTGCAGATTCTCTGAATCTTTTGATGATATTATGGATATTATGAAATTCCTTGCAAAGTTCCTAAATTCCTTGCAATTGCATGTTGAGAAACGTTCTTAAACTGTTGGACTATTTGCTCACGCAGTTGTTCACAAAGTGGTGAACCTCACCCCATCCTTGCTTGTGAACGACTGAGCCTTTCAGGGATGCTCCCTTTATACCCAATCATGTCACTCACCTGTTTCCAAATTAACCTGTTCACCTGTGGAATGTTCCAAACAGGTGTTTTTTGAGCATTCCTCAACTTTCCCAGTCTTTTGTTACCCCTTTCCCAACTTGTTTGGAACGTGTTGCAGGCATCAAATTCAAAATGAGTGAATATTTGCAAAAAACAATAAAGTTCATCCATTTGAACATTAAATATCTTGTCTTTGTAGTGTGTTCAATTGAATATAGGTAGAAAATATTTTCACTGATCTATTCCAGGTGTAATCTGTATTCTGGCAGAGCCTCTACTGCTAATTCTGGTCAGGTACATGTTAATAATGGGATAATAATAATAATTTTTTTACTGCCTATCAACAAAAGATTATAGACACTGTGCTATTATTCCGCCTAAAAATACCTTCATTAGCATTAATACTAGCAAATCATAAGCATAAGCACAGATATGATGAATTCTAAAAAAAAATTGAATTATATCTTGTTGTTTTTGCCTTTTCAGAGATGGTAACACATCATTTTGTTAAATGCAAGTGATTCTGATGTCAGTAATGATGTGCTCATTAAGGTAGTGATATATTAAACATATGTTTGGACAGTAATATATTACTGTACAAGCTATTAAAGTACAGCTAACTCACACAGAGCTGCTGATAGTACACAAACACCCCATTACTTGAACATGCATTCAGATCAATAGAGAAATTCTGACTGCACTAAATATGCCACAATGAACACAGACAATATGCTGCTGCTGCCACCCTGTTTCCACTTATTCATATTAAATAAGTTCACACATCCACCTCCCACACACATATCAAAACTGCGTGCACATGAGAGCGTATGTGTGTGTTCTGATGGGCTGGAAATTAGATGGATCTAATCTGCTTGCGTGGGTGTGGAAGTCAATGGAGTTTGTACAGCGCATCAGTTCCAATCACTCATCTATAAACGGCAGGAAAATTTGGAACTGATTTGCAGGACAGCAGTAGATACATGTGTCTGAGTGTGTGTGTGTGTGTGTGTGTGTGTGTGTGTGTGTGTGTGTGTGTGTGTGTGTGTGCGCGCACATGTTAGAATAGACTGCTGGGATTGATTTCTGGCCAAGTTCATTCAACAGGAGGGTAATG
>NC_051222.1:26987693-26990193 GCF_015220715.1 Pygocentrus nattereri | reverse complement strand
AACAGTCCAGGCTGGTGGAGGTGGTGTAATGATGTGGGGAATGTTTTCTTGGCACACTTTAGGCCCATTAATACTAATCAATCATCGCTTGAATGCCACAGTCTATTTAAGTACTGTTGCTGACCATGTGCATCCCTTCATAGCCACAATTTATTCACCTTCTAATGGCTTCTTCTAGCATGATAACGCACCATGTCACAAAGCAAAAGCTGTCTCAAACCACTTTCATGAACATGACGATGAGTTCAGTGTTCTTTAGTGGCTTTCCCAGTCACCAGATCTGAATCTAGAACATCATCACAAAGTAGAATGGGAGAGTACCTATATGTAATGTGTCCTAAACTGAACCCTAATCAATGTATTTCTATTTTTAGACAAAATTTGCATGTTTTTATCTTGAAAATATATAAAAACAAACATACACACACCTCTCTCTGTTGCTGGTTGAGTCCATGTGAGCTCCTGTGGCACAGACTGATAATGTCATTCAGTGCTTCCTCCACTCTGGTCAATGGTGTTTGTTCTTCACCCTCCATTTCACTCTCCTCTTCCTCAGCCTTCTGCTCTGAAGGCTCTTGAGTGACTGCATGCAGCTTGTCCTTCAGAGTCTAACAAATACACATATAGAGCAGGCCATTAATCCATATTCTCTCGCTCTCTCTCTCCCTCCCTTCCTCCCTCCCTCCTTCTGGAAGAATTCTTCACAGAGCAGCCTCAATACATATGCAAAAGGTCAGCTAAGCTGTCTGCTTTAGTACGATTGTGTGTGTATGATAGCAAATGTTCAATGCTGTTACAATACTAAAATATGTTTATCAATTCAATTTTCTAAGCTCAAGCTTCTAAGCTATAAAACAAATGCTGCACGCCTAAAAATATTAGCACTATCCACCTTGAAGCCTACTGTCCATTTTTAGAGATGATAATTACGCAGTTTCAGAAGCCACACAATCACATCTCATTGAGATTAATGAACAACCGGACATAGTTTTAAGGTAAGCGTGTGATGATTTAGGCAAGCGGTTTGCAAAGTAAGTGTGACCTACACTGGCTTTGTAGCTCCAGTAAGCAACTAAAGAAGCAAACTTTAGGCACGTAACATGTCTTGACTTTTCTGCATAATCTTTAAAACTTCAGTTACACTTTGTATTGTGTCTGAATTTCATGCTGAATGAACCAGTAGAAATTGTCCAAAAATCTGACTACACTAACTTCAGTTACAAATTAAAGGTACAGTGTGTAAGATTTTGGGGTATCTATTAGCAGAAATGGAATATAGCATAAACACCCATATTAGATAAACACCTGTAATTAAGAATAACTTTTCACTAGCTCAGAATGAGCCAGTCATATCTACTTAGGGAGCAGGCCCTCTTCCAACCCAGGCCACCATGTTGTACCACTATGTTTTACAGTAGACCAGGACACAAACAGAACAAATCAAACACTGGCTCTAGACCATCTTTCTTGTTTTTACTAGAAGGGTAGCTTGAATCTGGTGGCACCCTGGCCCCATTTGGAAGATGGAGAAAGGAGAATCAGTGGTTGCTGTTGGCGCTGGCTGACCATTTTGCGTTGTGAGAGGTTTGAGAGAAATGGAGGATCATATTTATTATTTAGCACAAAAAAGCAAGGGAGGGTGAACAAAAAACAAACAAAAAAAAATAACATGAAAATATGAAGTGGCAAAACAAAAATCAGGACAGGCGACAGCAGAAAACCTAAACAGCCAGTGTAGATTCTATAACAAGCCTGGAAAGTGAGGGGTGAAGGTGGAATATTCAGCTGGTCGCAGGGTGCAACCTCACTGCCAGTTGCCACTAAATCTTACATACTGCACCTTTAAGAACATTTTTTCTTTGACTGTGAAGTTATCATTTTGGAGGTACAAGGTTTTGTACTACAGAGAACACACTTCAGCACATTCTAATGTACAATTACTGCATATTTACTGAATTGAACACATCAAAGAAAAAACTAATCATATAATGTGGCACAGTGTTCTTTATTTCATTCTAACATGTTAAATGCTGAAAATAAATAGAAATTGCACATAATGAAGATCCCTGTAGTGGATGTGTTAAATCAAACATGTATTTTAACTGTGGGTATTCAAGCTTTCAGCACCCCCAGCTTAAAACACATTCCCATATCCATGCCTGTATAATGCTTTCATTGTTCAAAATTTGGCTCCTGTAACAATTAACCAAGCGCTCGAGTAAACATCCCATTCTTCTTGTATAAACAGTGAGAACAACTGCAGTCTCTAACCTGCAGCAGGACTTGGAAGGCTCCTTGGACGTCCCCCTTTTTCTCCAGTAAGTAGGCAGTGGCCTCATGCAACTGATGCTGCTTGGTGATCTGTGTCAGAAAGCAGTCAACACAGTAGAGTGAACTACATTCCAGCAGGACACATGGTTCTAACACAGTAAACCATCTGAGAGCCTGAGTACACGATAATGCTTTCTGGAGAAACAGGGAAAGCACGTTATTGGATCTT